>NC_064548.1:16970406-17276353 GCF_023856365.1 Brienomyrus brachyistius
CCAGTGGCTCGTTTTTCGGCAGGAGGGTAAGAACATGAGAAAACTCAGATACGGCTTAACACAGTTTAGCTGCAGCACGATTCAGTACAGCCCATCTGTTTTAATACACAGAAAAATACAGTCTAATCCAAAAAAAGGCAAGATATGAATCCCATGTATGAGCTAATGCAGGATGACAGTTAACATTAATTCATGAAGTACATTCATACACAGGGGTAATTCACAGGAGATTTCCAAAGAACGTATGTCACCAGGTATGTTTCCTTCTTCAGCATGAACCATTATGTATTTGACACTTACTGTAATTTGTGCCTGTTGATTTAAATGTGCATGTGTGGATTAAATGCATAAGAAACTCGACTCTGGAATGTTTAAATGCATAAATACACAAAGGATGGACACATTACATGCAAACACACATATTCAGATTGAGTTAGAAATGACTGATAAAATGCAATCTTTCTCACCAATCTCCTGTGTTTCGATACAGTATGTCTGTGTAAATGACCTTACTGCAGATTATTGATTTTTCTATGCTAATTTTTTTCCCATTTTAGAAACTGTATTAATATACTTAAGTCAATTTTCCAGCTAAATGTGCGGATAATATATGACTAATTTATGGCTTGATGCTATAAATACATGGTAGTTCTTCACCGCTAGTCAGACTGACAGTACAGAAGCAAAGGAACAAAGCCCTGTCCCAGCATCCCTAAGGTAAGCCAACAAACAGCAGAAAAAAGGTGCTGCATCGTACATTCTCTCAATCCCATAACATTGTGCTCTTAATCTGTACCCATCTGTCCTGCCCACTCCCCTGCAACGATTTTAAGTCATCGCCGGTTTTTCCGTTCCCACAGTTCAGAGGCCAGGGGACTCTCCGCCCAAAAATTCTCTAGCTATATTGAGAGGGAATAACCCAGAGAATGATTACCACCCAGTACTGGTAGAAATAACTCATCACTAAGGAGCCCAACCCCCCCGCCCAGTCCCAGGCTAATCTGTCGTTTGCATATTAAAGAAAATCAAAGCCTCATAAAGAGGCACAGGCCTCTGCTGTCCTTTCACCGCCGCTGGCTCCTCTGCGTCCTTAGATGTGACACTTAAACGCAGGAACACAAGAGCCAAACACGATGCCGCTGATCTGTAGGTCAGATCCCATTCGGGAGAACAACAGCACCGGATCAAAGGAGGTGTGGGGGGTGTGGGAAAAGAATTTTAAATGGCCCTTACGCTTCACAGCTAAACAGAATACATTAGCAAACAAAAATAATCTCCAGCCTATAGCTTTACGAGAATACCTTGATAATTAGGCAGTTAATGCCCGTTATCCCTGTCCGCTGCTTCACGGCAGTGCGGTTTTGTTCCCCCGCAAGGCAGGAACGGCATGCGAGGCGGCCAGAGAAACTCAGCACTGATCAGTCTCCCTCTGTGCTTTAACAAACCAAATTAAGAGGAAGTAAGGAAAGCATTATCCGTGTAAAAGAAAGGTAAACCAAGTGAAGCTAAAAAAAAAAAAATCATGCAATTGAAGGCTCTATGACTTTCCAATTGAAACACTGAATCAACAAAGTGACGGTCATCTAGGTAGCAACGTTCGGAAAAAGCCTTTAGGACTCAGAAAATCAGACCAGACCCTAACAGATGTTTTCTTTTCAAGAAAAACGCGTGCAGCTTGCCTTTGGGTCTTATATCTAAATCCAAAAAATAAGATGATTAATTTGAAGATTTGTTTCAAGTGTTCATTGCTCCTCAGGTTTAGTCGATCAAAGCATTCGTTTTAAGCGCACAAAATGTCACTATTTCCTACATTGCTTTTCATACACCTCTGCACAGGCTGAGAGAGACTTGATGTTATTAGATTTTATGTGCTGTAAATCATAGTAAAAACTTTCATCGTGTGAAATGGATGGATCTTCCAACAAAGGACTCCCCAACGTGCCATGAAGTTGCACCTCCTAACCAAGCAGGGCCAAGATAGATCATCAACAGTGACATCTCAACCAGCAAGATCCTTATACAAGAGAACTACTCACATGAAGAAAGGGATTATAAACCCATTCCAGTAGAAGAGACAACCCAAGTTGACCACAGCTAGCATCGCTGTGATTGATTGAGCAATGTCATTGTGTGTTACCTGCAGGTTCTTTAGAGATGCTCACAGTAGTTAATTTAATCCATTGGTTCACAACATCAGGAGTGGCACAGTGGTGCAGTGGGTAGCACTGTTGCCTCACACCTCTGGGAGCAGTGTTTGAGTCTCTATCGTATTCTCCTTGTGTCACCATGGAGTTTCCTCTGGGTACTCTGGTTTCCCCCCGCAGTGAACAAACATGCTGAGGTTAATTGGAGTTCCCAAATTCTCCATAGGTATGCATGTTTATGTGACTGTCTCAATGTGCCCTACGATGGGTTGGTGGCCCATCTGGGGTTTTTCCCTGTTTTGTGCCTGTAGCCTCTGGGATAGGCTTCAGACCCTCCATGACCCTGAACAGGACAAGAGGTTACAAAAAATGGTTGGATGGGTTCAGAACACCATTGTCTCACATGCATCTGCTAGTATGACATCACACTTCTGTCCACCAAATCTACTGAAGCACCCACAATGGACTGGCTAACTAAATTAACTTTTATCCTGTTTAGATGGAAAGCCTCGCAATGTATTTACTCTATCTACCGTATGTTACTGGCCAGTTTATACTAAAGGGAACAGGAGACACAAAAGGACAAATTCAGTCAACATGTGTTAATTGCTTTTGCTCCAGCTCCAAATTCCCCAATCGTAGTGAAAACAAGACTGTTGAACCAGAACCTTATGAAGCGTGATCAGCAGCTGAGGAAGTGGGTTGCATCTCCCCAAAGGATCAACCTGAGTTGAGAATATTCAACAGTTTGTGTGTTCTCATGTGTTCTCACATGGAAATGTGTCTGGGTTCACCAAGACCTCCAGGCTAAGACTAGGAGGAAGTAGCAAAGAAAGCTGGAGTCAGTTCTGAAGACCAAAAAAATAAGAAACGCAGAACCTTCCAACCAAAAAAATCACTTTATATTAGAATAGTGGCCCCGAGCACATTTTCTCAATTCTGCTTACAAAAATACAGAATGCAGTTTAACAGAAACTTCCAAAGACTTCCAAAACACTAAAAAGAAAATTTAACAGTGACTTGAAACGATAGGATAGGACCCATGTTTACATTACAATGAGATACTGTCACAATACATCATAGCAATGATCATGAATTTAGTAAACTAAGCAGATTACCTCCACGTTACATAAAAACACAGGAAGAAACAGTCACTTTAGATTACTTACGAAAAAATGATTATCAACAAAAGTACTCTGAACTGACAAGAAAATTTATATGCAAAACGTATTGACTGGCATTACTCAATGGAGTTAACTTTGCATAATTATCCAGGCAATTATTATCTGATCCAAATGAATATTGTCACAAAATACATATCCACCAATATTCTATGTGCAAGGCACAAAGTGGTGGGGGGGGACACCCTGAGCGGGACACAGTAGGACAATTTAGAGACACCCATCCACCTAACATACTTTCAAACTGTGGAGCGAACCTGAATAACCATGAAAAACCTGCCAACACAAATGGAAAATATGCAGACTCAAGCCTAAAAAATGGGGGCAACAGTACTGCCCCCTCCACCATCAAATGACCCCATAACTGGACTTTTTAAAATAGCGCTTCCAGAACTGATATAACAAAGCCCACTGTAAAAAAGCAGTTATTCTTACATTGCTTTGCCAAACCTTTTTTTTCTCAAGGTGACTTAGAATTTAACCCATTTATACAGTCCGATGTTTTACAGGAGTGAATCAACTTAAATATCTTGCTCAGGGATACAGGAGATGGGCCCCTGCTGAGACCTCAGCCAGGATCTCTTAGGCTGAAGGTCCACGTTCACAGTGCTGTCCACTGCCCTGCAATCATGCTGCCAAATTCGGCCAGAGTTGTGGGTCAAATTAAATCCGATCCAGATATGGAACATAATCGTTTTGCTCAGAACAGGTAACACGAGCTGTAATGTGGTCCCCTGTGAATTTTCTAAGCATGGGTCTGGGAAAAAAAACTGCAATATGATCTTCTACAATATGAGCTTCTTTTCTATTCTTTTTTATTATTGTTTTTTTATTTATTTATTTATTTTAATACATTGTTCCCAAACAGTTCTACAAAAAGGCCAGAAATTTCACAAAGCAAATTATAGAAGATTTCAGAATTAAATACAAACTGCAGTGGTAAATTTATTTTCTCAAAAGGTGCAACACGGCCCTGTGCTCTCTCCTGAGCCCTTTGGTGTACACTGAACAGAGCATAGTCCCTTTTTATGACCACACCTATGTCCAAAAGCTTTTACATCACATCAGTCAATGGGCAGTGCAGTATAGACCAAAGACTTTCCCATTAGAGGACGGGAAAAATAAATAAATAAACAGCATGACAGGCGCGCCACATGAACTGGCCATATTCGCTGTGGTCCTATGTTGCTGCTGAAGCAAGCTGATTGTGCATTAACCAGTTCCCAGTTCTGGCAGCATCCGACACGGAAACATAACCACTGAGAATTCCTGGCCTGTCAGAGAACAAGAACACAGTGTTCGGAATGGCAAGGGATGCGAATAAGGCAAACAGTGTTTGAGTCGGGCGAAAAGGGCTGTTTAAAAAACTGTGTGGAGGACAATAAACAGGGCCCCATGCTGAGAGTCTGGCCAGCGCAATGGCCACTGTAGTGCCCGCCACATTAATTAAACTGTTGGCAAAGTTACGACATTACATTGTTAATGACCACGTGACCGTCCAATGAGAAAGCTTCCCTCTCCACATCCTGAAGTTCCACACATTTACAGACGCGCAGATGCTGCACGTTTGCTCGCAGACTCGTGCATTGTCCAACACGTGTGTCACTTCTGGCAGGCTTCAAAAATGGCCTCTCAATTAAAAGTTGACTCTTGGAGACACGAAAAGCATATAGAGGGTGATTAACAGTCACAATCAGCCACCGGGAAGAGAAACAAGGCATATAGAAATATCCACTGTGCCTGCATGCAAGACGGAAAGTAAAGCAAAACAGAAAGAGTATAAAAGAAAGGAAGTCCACAAGAATATAACAATTCAGGCCAAAACAATGTTAGGTTTGTCAAAACAATGTTAGACCTGAACAGACATTAACAGTGCTGTAAATCATTTTACAGTTCATTAAGAATCCATTCTTTACTTCGACTAAGGTACAGACTGCAACTGATTGTTAATAAAAATATTTACTGAATGGGAACTCATACAGGCCATGATTTTCAATTATTAAATTATCAAACTTGTCACTAGTCTGTCGCAACATTTGATGAATATTTGTAACTGTTTAATTATCAAGATTTTAATAATATTGATGTTATTATCATTATTATTAATATTTCATCCGTTACAAACGGTTCGATAATTTCTGATGGTTTAAGAATAAAATGTGTTTGTTATTCAGATTCAGGACTACTCCCGTTGTTTACGTGCAACATACCATGCTATGCAAGTCACTTGTTTTCTTTCACGTGCAGTGAATAAATGAAATCTGCAAATGGAATGCATGAACTTCTTTACAGGTAATAAAAAAATAGCCCCCGCTGTTCCTTTTTCTGAGCCTCTACGGCAGGGGGATGTTACACCTGTAAATCATCACCAGATATGAAGTGCTTGTACGTTTCTCCGTACATTCTGTAAAAACGCTGCGCATTCTATATAGTATAAAACATACACATACTCTATATGTTATATTATAATATATATATATATATATATATATATATATATATATATATATTATACTTGGAAAGATTGCAGGCAGTTGTTCTTAAAAACTTTCCAATTTTCCACTTGCTATTTTATTTTGTAGGGTGAGTAAAATACACACTGTATATGAATACAGTAACTCTGAATGTAAAAAAATTGTGAATAAAAACCAGCTTGCTTTTCTAATTATCTGACTCCAGATAATTAGCAAAAGAAACAGGTCCTGCAAAAAAAAAAAACACACTGCATTAAGATGGCACCTAAAGCAGACAATAGATGAAACCGTTTGATGCCTCCTTTTAAAATAAATAATTCGCTAGACACCCATTAAAGTTCACAAAAGTAAAGCATTTATTTCAGCTTATTGAATTAGTACCCACCAGATCTAAACTGTGCATCTATCATAAGAACATATGAAATTTACAAATGAGAGGAGGCCATTCAGCCCATCAAGCTCGTTTGGGGAGAACTTAACTAATAGCTCAGAGTTGTTAAAATCTTACCTAACTCTGATTTAAAGGAACCCAGGGTTTTAGCTTGCACTACACTAGCAGGAAGACTATTCCATACTCTTATTACACGCTGTGATTTCTCAAATTCAGTTTAAAATGTTCTCCCACTAATTTCCATCTATGGCCACGAGTTCTAGTATTTAAACTAATATTAAAGTAGCTATTTGGCTGAACAGCATCCAGACCTGTTAGAATCTTATATACCTGGATTGTGTCCTCCTTTAATCTCCTTTGCGTGAGGCTGAACAGATTCAGCTCAACTAACCTCTCATCATAAGACATTCCTCTAAAACCAGGAATCATTCTTGTAGCCCTACGTTGAACCTTTTCCAAGGCAGAAATGTCCTTTTTAAGGTATGGTGACCAAACCTGCACACAATATTCTAGGTGGGGTCTTACCAAGGAATTGTATAATCGTAGCATCACTTCCCTTGACTTGAACTCTGCACACCTAGAGATGTAACCCAACATCCTATTGGCCTTTTTTAATTGCTTCCCCACACTGGTGAGAGTGGTACATGGAAGCATCAACATACAAACCGAGGTCTTTCTCATAATCAGCTACCTTTATTTCAGTGGAATCCATACGATATCTGTACTTTATATTTCTACTCCCTGCATAGATTACTCATCTGCCAGGTATAATCCCAGTCGCTAATTAAATCAAGATCCTGTTGTAGCCTCTGTACTGCTAGTTTATTATCTGCTACACCACCCACCTTGGTGTTGTCTGCAAATTGAACCATTTTACTGTATGTATTGGTGTCAATATCATTAATGTAAATTAGGAACAATAGTGGTCCTAAAATTGAACCCTGCGGTACCCCACTATGAACGCAGGCCCACTGTGACATCACGCCTCTAATAACTACCTGCTGCTTCCTGTCTGTTTACTAGATTTCAATCCAAGCTGCTACAGTTCCTAATATCCCTGCAGCTTTGACCATAAGCAAGAGCCGTTTGTTGTGCATTGTAGGTTTCCAATTAAGCGTTTACTAATTCAGCACAAATGAAATATTTTAAAAGTCATTAAATCCTAGAAATCCTTTCACTTAACCTGAGGGACAACAATCAGCCTTAACCTCAGAATTATGCTGAATTACACAAAGTATGACACTATTAACACTACAAAAACCCCTGAGCAGGCTATTTGCACTACCATTGGAATTGAAGGTTCTCTCTTACTTTTTAGCTACACTGAAGAACATTTTAAAAATAAAAATGTAAACCGGTGGTTCAGTGGGTAGCACTCTTTTTTCATACCTCCAGGGATCTCCATGTGAGGAGTTTGCTTATTCTTTAGATAGTCAGGTTTCCTCCCACAGTCCAAAGACTTAAGCAAACTGACTATTCTAAATTATCCATATTGTATGAGTCTCCATGTTTGCTGTAATGGGCTGACATCTAATCCAAGGTCTATGTCAGCCCAGTGCTGGGCTGGAGCCCATTCCAGGCAAACTCACCCCCATTACGCAATAACAGTATTAAGCAATAAAATGCTACAGTAAATAAAAATGCATTTAAGGGAAAATTCAACATTTACTTGGCAGCCACACCTCAACCAGAACAATTATGCAAACCCTTAGTCCTCCTTGTTCTCCGAATATCTTTGAATTTCATCCCATTATCCTATAACTATGGAAAACAGTAAAATGGAAAAACAATAAAACTGTAAATACCACTTATAACAGATTCTTAATGGGTATGGGGGATAGGGGGTGTGATGGCAGCAAATAAATTATACAAAGGCCATCGTGAAATGGCCATAACTGTGCTATTACTATGAGTGCACGTATACCCACTGTTTTTGTTTTCAATAATCCAACATGAAATATTACAATAACCAAACCTTGATGTTAGACTGGCATTAGGAAAATGTATACATTTAATGCAGTTCCACTCACTGCTCAATGTCATAAGCAATAATACAATAATATGCACCTACTGTCTCCTCAGAGTGTATATCAGCACATGAAAGCCATTGAGGGGGGCGCAACTGGAAGAGAGAACGGGTCAAACCTAGTGAGCTGCAACTGAAAGCAGACGAATGAAAATAGTGTTTGCAAAATAAAGGCCAGGTTACTGCATGGATTTCAACTCATAAAGAAGGAACATGTCAACAGTACTGATGTTTACCGTGCCTGTCGTTCCACTCCGCTGCATCATGCTGATCGAGATGTCCAGGCATGGGCACGTGTAAGTACTGAGCGGACATTTTCCGACCAATCACAAATTTTTGTATGTCGCCCTGGGACTGTCTCGCTTGACATTTTTTGGCATTGGTGCTGCTATTTCTTAACATGAGATGTGTGTCAGAAAGCTATCGATTAGCCATTTTTATGACTGCAGTGGACCAGCAAGCTGGCTTTGTAGAACATTCTGGACAGACATGGCTGGTCATTGTAAGACTCAGACCCAATTGCTGCTCCATCATCATCACGATAGACAATGCATTGTGTATTGTGATCCACGAAGTGCCCTTTAAATACATGCAATGTTATGTACTGTACTTAGAGCATTGTTTCCCAATCCGGTCCTCAGGGACTTGCAGACAGTCCAGGATTTTGCTCTATTGGCAGCTGGGAGGGAGCAAAAATGTCTGTGAGTTCCCGAGGTTGGGAAACACTTAGAGGAAACCTTCATGTGTTTTCTGTGTCCTCCTTATTAAATCTTTACAGTATTATACATTAAATGTTTGCCTCAATGGAAAATGAATGTGTGGGGGCATGGTAGCTCAGCTGGTGGCACTATGTACCATACAGATGGGGAATTGTGATTTGTCACTCCATAGAACACGTTTCCACTGCACCAGAGTCCAGAGGCAGTGTGCTTTGCTCCATACCATGCAACACTTGGCATTGCACTTGGTGATGTGAGACTTGCATGCAGCTTCTCAGCCATGGAAGCCCCTTCCACAAAGCTCCCAGCACACCGTTTTTGTGCTGGAGTTAATGCCAGAGGAAGTTATTGAGTCAACAGCGCTCTGTCGACTTCTACGAACTATGCACCTCAGTACTTGGCGACCCCACTCCGTTATTTTAGGTGGTCTGCTACTTTGTGGCTGAGTTTCTGTTGTTCCTAAACACTCCCACTTTTCCCAATAATATCATTTAAAGTTAACTGTGGAATATCTAGCAGGGATTAAATTTCACAAATTGCCTTATTGTAAAAGTGGCATCCTATGAAAGGACATTGTTCGTATTCACTGAGCTCTTCAGAATGACCCAGTATTTTGTGTGCGGTGCGCGTAAACCAGTATTGTCTGTCTTCAAGGCCCCCATGGAGCTTCTTCTATGTTATGTGGCCATGTGAGAATTACACAAAGTACAACCATTACAAGCACATATTAACAGGACATACGAGCGAGTGTGTCTTGAGAACTGGAGATGAGCTATACAAGGGCATTAGGAGTCATTTGAAGTACATTTTCCATCTATATAACTTTGCAGTCTTCTTTATTAGGTCCTTTATTTATACATTTGACCATCAGGATTCCCTGAGGTAGTGATGGAGAAACCCAAAGACCCACTAGTCAGTCTCAAAACAGAAAACAAAAAAGTGGAAATGCTATATATACATATTTATACACACACACACGCACACACACATATATATATTTGTGTGCACACACCCTAAACAGTATCTGTGCCTACATTTACAGTGTATGCACATTAAAATGTGTCTGTATATAAACATATATAAACAAAACATAAATTATATATATTTTCCGTATCCCCTGGGAAGTTGCAAGGCCAGATATGTGAGGAAAGTTCTTTCATGTGCACGTACTGTAATACCAACAGGTCGACTGAAAATTACACTTTGTTTCCAAGGTTCAACGTGGACTTGGAAACTGGCATTTTCGGGAGCACATTTCCTTCACCTTACTTGGAATGACCATGCACTGATAAACCAGCCACTGACCAGATAACTGGTAAAACTTCATGTTCCCTGCACTTGAGACTATTTGTTTATCGCCCTTCCATCATGGCAAACCCCGTTTTCCGGCAGAAATCACTCACCGGATGGTCATCCAGGAACAGCTGCAGAGAAATGAGTCATCAGAAGTCAAAGCCACAGGTGACTGACTGGGAAATGAGCGAATGCTTGTAAGGACTGTTCCAGACACCTGTGGGGGATCCCCGCCCACCCAGGGCACCTGTCACATAACCACGGTAATAGATGGCAACACCCCTCCCCCGTCACTGGCAAAGAGAGACCTGTCTCTACAAGACACAGCACAAGGTCCAGGTCCCTCAGAAGATGCCTGCACTGTGCTCCTGTTTTACCTTACAGTATATATTCTGGTAATTTAAAGTTTTTGTAGTATGCTTTACTGGGTAATGAAGGTGTTCCTCTGGAGGGCTCTGCTCCCGGAATTTTACAACAACACTGAATTTAATGGGATATTTTTAATAACTTAAAATTTTCTCCAGTTTTCTTCAGTTCCTTACGAAACGCACAAGTGAACAGCAGAGCCTAGCAATACCGTGAACTTTTGCCATGTTTTAAGTAACACAAACTCTGTCCAGTACTTCCTCTACCAATGTACCCTTTGGCTGCAGAAAACCCATTAGGAACCCCACGCATAATCCCAGAAACTGGCTACAAATTCACATCGTGCTGTGGAGGAAAAAGGAACCCACTGCTGAATGCATGTAAACCAGATGAAAGAATTACTTTTCCATGGTTAAATACTTTCAATCTGCGAAGAAGCTGCATATTTAATTGTCACTGTTTGCTGTGGGTGAAAAATGCTCTACACCCCATACATGCAGGATATATGTGTATATGTGGGGGGGGGGGGGGGGGGGGGTAAAAATAAAGTGTAGGAAACAATACCACCATTCATTTGCCTTCTCTTCTGTCTCTGAACTGCTACAAACTCTTCCCCCTGGACTTTAAGCAGGGCTGTTTAAACATAGACTAAACAGTGATTTAAATGCCATTTTTGGTTTGTCTTTAATGGGTGAAAATATACAAATTATATTTATTATGTGCATAAAATTTGTCAATTTGATTAGTGTTGATTAGTAAGCTGGCTTGTGATTGGTTGATACAAAAGACGTTCAATAGGCCCCCTTAACCAGGGACAGCCGATGTGTATTTAGACATCCGGAAGCAGATTGAGTTAATGTTTTACATTACAAGAATTTTTTTACAAGAAAAAATACCTGTGACTGTGTGTGTGTGTGTGTGTGTGTGTGAGAGAGAGAGAGAGAGAGAGAGAGAGAGAGAGACTTCAGTAAGGCAGCATTTTAATGAAGAAAGCCAAAGCTCAACTTCAGCATACAATTATCGGTTCCAAAAATTAATAAAATATGGGAAAGTAAAATCTCCCAAATGGTGTCCAACTGGGAAAGATGTGTGTAGCTGAAAACTGTATCCATTGGTCCACAGTTCACAGAAAGCAGTGGCACCATTGACGTTTTAACATGCAACCGGGAAAAGTCCTACTTTTTTTTTTTTTTCAAAAATTACAAAAAGTCAGATAAACAAATTTTAATGGGAATCCAATGTTAAAGTTTTGTAGAAACAGCCGCTGGATATGACTCAGACATAGGGGACTTACTCTCCTTTTTTAGGTGTTTAGCAGTTTTGAAAAATGAATGAAATGCTTACACGGGGCCTGGATTTTTTTTTTATTTGCCGGTCTTGTATTATTCATGCCAGTTTTTTGTTAAATGAGCATTTTCCTCTTCAAGAATAATACGCAAAGTATAGTTACAGGACCAGGGAGAAACATACATAGCAAAACACCATACTGAAAAATACTCCACTAAAATACTCCACTATTCAAACTTTAATACTTCATATTTAAAACAAAATTTTTAGAAATGTTCATCACAAATCATGTGAATGTTTGTATGATCAGCATATGAGAGCAAAAGAATTCAGTGAAATGGATAGAAAGTGTAGAAAGTTAATGTATTGTTAAAGAATGTTTTACTTTTCTGGCTTACATGTGTCATATTTAAAATATTTAGGGCTGATGGTATATATAAATATGGTTGTTTTATATATATCATACAGTAATTGCCATTTTACCACCAGTTTTATCACAGTGCCACAGACTAGTAATTATGTAGTACTTAGTAACTATTAATTAATATTCATACTTAAGTAAGAAAACCAGGACAGCAGATAAGTTTGACAATAAGGCTCCGAAGAACACGGACAGGAAGACGAGTAAAACGTGCAACATAGTCCTGCTGATGAGTGACCTAAAAAACATGTATTTTGGATAGGGAAAACTCCAATCTGCCTTTAGGCATTTGGATACGGTGGATTATTAAAATATTAACCAAATGAGAAGCTTCAAAATGATTACTTTAATTATGAGTTTGCACAGCCACTCTACAACCTATGACTTATCAGCTCTTACTGTGCGAGGGCACACCTTAAGGTGGCACACTGCATGTCTAGGGTGCCCAGAGAGCTTGATTAGCTTATTGGCAGAGCTGGCTTCCAATGCTGGGGCACAGCTGTGGCATGATCCAGTTTCAATGCAAAGGCAAAACTGAAGGCTGTCGACCTACAAAAAGAAGCACACCTTAGCAAAAAGTGCCGTTTAAAGCCTAAGGATCGCTCTCACGTTTGCTAAGTGCCTTAACCAGCCATCCGGCCTCCAAATACCATAATTCTGAGTATAATACTAACTGAATAGCACAGAATACAATTTTTCCTCACTTGAAAGGACTAAAGGGGTTAAGGCATGTCAGATGAATTATTCAAGAGATTATAAATTATGCATACATACATTCATACGTGTGTGTGTGTATATATATATATATATATGTAAGTTTATACAAACATTATAATAGGCCAATATGGGGAACCAACATCACTGTACATATTACTGGGCTATTATACATGTATATTAATTTGAATGTATGTATGTATTCATGTATGTATATGTAAAGAAAAATACTCCAATTTCCAAGACTTACCGGAAGCTAAGTGGTACTGTACTAATGTCAATAAAATAAAGCCATTTGCAGTTAAATTAGACTAAACATCTAATAGAATGATAGGCACCAGTTGCCAGTAAAACTGCTCGCATGGCCTCGATTCCCACGTTTTAACAGAACTTTCCACAGCACATACTGAATTGAGTTATACTTGAGCTTGTTTTATGGAGACGTCTTCCTTGCACTTGTGGTAATTCCTCAGTTATGCAAGTGCCCCCGTTTATATATATGAAGGCGGGTGGCACAGTGGGTATTATGCATCATGCACCGCCGGGAATGTGGGATCGACTTGTGCGTGTGGAGTTTGATTGCTCTCCCTCCTTGTGCCATTTCCATCCCACAGTCCCAAAACATGTTTAGGTGAATCAGCATCTTTGGACTGCCGATAGTATGTGATTAAGTATGTGGGTATGTGCCCTGTGAGGAACTGGCATTTAATCCAGGGTGTCCCCTGCCTCATACCCTATACTTCTTGGGATAGTCTCCAAACTCACCGTAATCTGATGCTAAACAAACCATTATGGATGATAGGTGGATAAACAAAGACAGCGGTGTATGAATTCTGCTTTGAGCTTGGTGTCGGTCTATGGAATGAAGGAGAGGAAGCTATTGAGAGCTGTTTAATGACAGAGTGCAGAAAGCATCCCGGTGATTAAATGAGCCAAGGAGTGGGCTAACAGACCTCCTACCCTATCCTTACTGTTACAGCACGTGGGGTATTCCATTTACAAAGCTGTCCTCAGTGCCAAAAGAGAAGAACAAAGTACAGTATCCACAGAAGGAAGTTCATTATTAGACGACCCAATTGATTCAATTTCAAATATCTCTGTACAGGTAATTTGCCACATCTGATCTAATCAGCTATTGCGAGTAAGATATCAACTTTATTTACCTGAACTCCAACAGACTCTGCAGTTCCGCTGCCATGAAATAGGAAGAGGAGGTGCATCCACACTGGAATCCAAGAGATCAGGTCACTCAACCATTATAAGCTTATTCACAGATGAGACAGATAGCCACTCCAGCTGTCAGGCAGTGTGTATGCGGGTGAAACAGACTTCCTCCTTTTGATTTTTTTTTTTTTGCTTTTTCTCATGACCTTGGGAGATTGAGCCCACGGTAGTGAAACGGAATAATGTCACACTTACGTCTAGCGGTAAGCTCATACTTTTACTGTTAAGACCCAAGGAGAAGATGAAGTTATGAGAGGATCAGGGGATCACTGAGACTTCAAGTTATAAGCTGCATGGAAGTGTCAGTGTGAAGCCAAGACTTTTTAGACAGGAATACAGGCACAAATTAGCGTACTTACCTGCATTAAACAACTCTGTTTAATACAAAGTATTATATATATATATATATATATATATATATATATATATATATATATATCGTATATATATATATATATCGTATATATATATATATATCGTATATATATATATATATATATATATATATATATATATATATATATATATATATATATATGTTTATCCTTTGGTGGCATGCCTACAGGGTCTGTTTTTTTGGAGGGGGGATTTATAATCCCAGGAATACCTGTACTTTCATAGACACGCAAATGTAATTGAATAAGTATTATCTATTCTTTTTAGAAAGAGAACAAAAACTGAAAAGATTAGAAAAGGAGACAGAGAGAGACAGAGAGAGACAGAGAGATAGGCCAGTTTATGTCAGCAGTTACATTTCTCTGCCCTTTTGCTTTCTGTGGGGACTTTGCTCCTTTGGGTAAAATAGCAGTTATTTGAGCCGTTAGTTATTGAGGCTGCTCTGTGAGCTGATTCTTTGGTGTATTTAATATCAATTATAGACAAATAAAGACAAAAAAGGCAGATATTACCATGATATTCATGCAAATATGATGATATTTATGGACTAATAAAGATATACATTAGTACTTTGTTTCACGACCATTTCTCAGAGACCAGATTTTGTTTGTTGTTCTGTTTACTTTCCTCTTCTTTTTCGCAGTCTGTGCCAAAAAGTCAGCTTTGAAATGCACATCATATTCCTAGCGCCATCTTCAAAGTGTCCCGTTGTCATTCAAGGATCACTCTGAACGGTCCCCGGAGACTGTTTGGAATACGCTATTTCAGCTTTTTTTTATTATTCTGTTCCAGGTTTATGTGTTGACATTTCTGTAGACTTGGACTCGTGAAAATGACAAATACAGTAATGCAGTCTTGTACGCATACTGCTTCAAGAAACAAGAGAAAAGGAGTAATTATCAACATCTGGAAAAGGAGGGGGAAAATTGCTTGCTTGGTTTAAATTTAAACATTTTGGGTACTATGATGATAATGTGTAATTCCACAATATTTACATTTACAAAACTAAACTGTGTGAGTACAAGACATTGTCTGTCTATATGTTATAATTTTGAATAATCCATTTTCTTATGACAAACCTAGAAGAAGATAACAATGTGCCATTCAAATCACTTTCAAGCACATTTACAAACACAACTACACACTAAGGACATTTTGAGTCACCATTTCAACTGACAGCATTTTTTGGACTGCGTCAGGAAATCTGAATCCCTGGAGAAAACCTACCCCAGAAGTGTTGCTAGGATCTTAAGACATCTGAGGCTAAGCCCCAGTTCCAAAAATGGAGAACATGGTTGTTAAATCATGAGGCTCGCTCAGATTCATTGGAGCTTCAGCCCTAGTGATGCCTCTGACCTACACATGCACGGAGAACACAAACTCTGGCCATCAGATGCACAATTACAGCCACAAATTCATCACCAAGATAAATACTCTTAAGGTGAAACACCAGTTTTGTATGCATGGTGATCCATACCTCCCCAAAGTTGTCCTTAACAGGACCAGCTATTTCGTTCATACTTTGAATCAAGCTGTTATCTACGCTCGCCACAAAAGACAGCTTAAGCAATTTAAAAGGTTCTCTTATCACCCCTATCCATTGTCCAAATCCATATGGAAAGGAAGTGCGTGGCATGGGGGAGAGCAGGACCCTGGGTGGGCAGGTGGCACACTCTGGACCAATCACACGCTCACAGGCAGAATGTAATTTAACTTCATCTAGCACACAGCCACGGAGGTACGTGGTGACAAATGTTCCCCTTGAGCCCCGCTCCCTATCATTTTAATATTCATCAGCACTAAAGCTAACACTTGACTGATCTGATAAAATACAAAAATAAATATTTTCCGTGATTAGCTAATTAGCCAAGGAATCGTAGGGGGAAAAAGGGGATCATTCTGCCTTGTTTTCCAACCATGCAGGTGAAAAAGTGGACGTGTGCATCCATTTTGAATATGCAATGAAGAAATTCACAGACACACACACACACACACACAAAGAGATGTTTGTAATTATATCATTGTAGGTGCTCTCTATTCATTCCCATGGGGAAAACCTTAACCCCTACCCAGCCTAAACCTTACCCATAAGTAACCAAACAAAATACGAGACTTCTAGCATTTTTAGTTTTTTGATTGCATTCACAAATCATTGGTCCTCACAACAACAAAATAACAGGTTATATTACATTGTGGGGAACATTTGGTCCCCACAATGTAATATAAACATAACCCACAAACACACACACACGTTGTCCTTGTAACTATTTAACCACTTCAAGAAGCCAAACGACATTGCAGAAATTCCATTTCACTGTGTTCTGGAGCCTACTCCCATCCCCATTGACTAAGGCCTGTAACAAGATTTTCAAATAGATAGACTTGCAAGAGATTAAGTAATAAAACTTAAAAGACTGTCACTTTGCTGAAGTTATAGGCTAATACAGCATTATATGAACCCCACTGATCATGCGGTTAGATGGAGAGTGACTGTGGGAAATGGCCTGCAGGAGGACGATGGTGGTCAAAGTGGCAAGCCATTTAATGTCCGGTGCTATGTGGGGGATCAGTCTTTCCCACTGAGAAGTCACAGAGAAGCAGAAGCAGCCTCTCAAACCTGGAGGCTGGTAAGAGCTGGTATGGGGATATTAAGTGGCAGAACTGTGTTCTGATAATGGATGTTAGCGTGGATCCAAGTGGCTCAGTTATAGCTAACAAAGATAAAAATGCATTTCAATCACTGCCATTACCAGCAACTTTTGAGACACTTCTTGTTATAAACAACCAATTTCCATTGCAGATTTCTTTTTTAAAAAGTAAAAACTCTTCATTCTGGCTATTATTACATGAAAAAGTCAGGAGACATTTCATATTTCAGAATATTCCATGGCTGGGAAATGTCAAAACCATAAATTAATAAAAGAAAGGGAATGAATGAACTCCGTAAACCTCATTCAGGGTGAGACTGTTACATTTACAATGTTCACAGCTAGAGACAACGCCAAATTTAACTGCATACCCACATCACGTTCCCCACTGTTTCTCCATCATTCCTGAAATTTATAAGAAATGATCATAAGATCCACATCGAGGTCACTCACGGAAAGGCACAGAAGAACCTCGTTTTCATTATCAGCAAGCAAAGGTGAACCAATCTAATTACTGAACATGTTCCCAATATGACACAGAACAGCTCCAGTTACAGACATTCGATGCTACATTGCTTTCCTGGAATCTGTACTGCATTATAACAACATCTGATGAACAAACAGACTCCTCGCTGCCTGATGTCACATTTCACCTTGAACATTAGAAGCATACAGTCCTCTTGAATCAAGATTCTGTTTGTTTTTCCCCATTGTGTTGAGGGACAATATCTTATTAAAACCAAGCTCTCTTTGTACTCTCCTGTCTGACACCAGCCACCATGCTACTGCTGACATTCCCCCGTCATCTCCAACGTTATCTAATGCCCAGTACTAATTTACTTATGATGCATACTTATAATTTAATATATGTGTAACCCTTGTTCAAAATGATTGTTATTTCCATTTAAGGTAACCCCTGTAAAACAGCATTCAGACTAGCTCTGCTTTCTTGTTATTGCTGTAAATTTAATGGTCTGTTGGGGGAACATGGTGCAAAGTAACAAAAGCATATACAAATATTACATTTCTTTACAATGTAAATAGGAAATACCAATTTATTTATTGCATTCTTAAGACCATGGACTTCCTGAGTTTGGAAAGACAAAGAACACAGCACAAATGTAACAATGTGTACAGCATTTGTGGAGCACTAGATTCTTACATAGCATCAGCATATCTGAATGCCCAATAATTACGGGTCACCAAGACCCTAAATATTAAAGAGATCTGGGGGTTCAATGAACGTGACTCTCCTGGGGGCTAATCAAGCCATTCCAGCAGACCAAACTGTCACCTGTGAAGGCTTTTTCATCAAAATGCCTCATTATAGGTGCAAGGGCAACCCACAGGACTTCACACAGGAAATAAGAGGAAACACTTATATATGCCAGAAAATACCTTTTCTTCTTTTCTGCATATGTGTTACCCGCCGCTGCATCATCAGCTCCGCCCACAGGCCTCGTCGTCAGCAGCTCGTTTGCCATTCGACCCTTGCTCCGCCTCCCCTTCCAGACCCCGCCCACGACTCGCCCGATGCACCGTTCGTCACTTCCGTCTTCAGAACGGAAAAGCCGACTGCAAGTTACCTCGGGAGCTCTGCTCATTTCTTCGATTACTGTTGGTTTGCTTTTCAGTAATTTTCAGTTACTAAGCTGGGGAATTTTTATTTGCTAAGGTCACAAACTATGAAATAGACTCTCTAGTACAGATCCTTTAAGGTAAAAATACCACTTTACACCTGGTAGGCTTTGTCTGTTTTTGTTTATTTACTTATTTAAGTAGCAGAAATTGTGCTGTAATTTCCTTCAATTTCATTTTTCATATTCCTGCTTGATATCATTCCTGTTTCATTGTGCATTTCAGACGTGTTGCCAGGGCGCTTGACTTTACACGCTCCAGTCATGTCGCATATTGCCGGGCTGGGCACGCTTTGGTCATATCGCATACTGCCGGGATGTGCACGCTTCGGTCATATCGCATACTGCCGGGATGTGCACGCTTTGGTCATATCGCATACTGCTGGGATGTGCACGCTTCGGTCATATCGCATATTGCCGGGATGTGCACGCTTCGGTCATGTCGCATACTGCCGGGATGTGCACGCTCTAGTCATGTCGCATACTGCCGGGATGTGCACGCTTCGGTCATGTCGCATACTGCCGGGATGTGCACGCTTCGGTCATGTCGCATACTGCCGGGATGTGCACGCTTCGGTCATATCGCATACTGCCGGGGTGGGCACGCTTTGGTCATGTCGCATACTGCCGGGATGTGCACGCTTCGGTCATGTCGCATACTGCTTGGGTGGGCACGCTCCGGTCATGTCGCATACTGCCTGGGTGTGCACGCTCCGGTCATGTCGCATACTGCCGGAGTGGGCACGCTTCGGTCATGTCGCATACTGCCGGAGTGGGCACGCTCCGGTCATGCCGCATACTGCCGGGGTGGGCACGCTCCGGTCATGCAGCATACTGCCTGGGTGGGCACGCTCCGGTCATGTCGCATACTGCCTGGGTGTGCACGCTCCGGTCATGTCGCATACTGCCGGAGTGGGCACGCTCCGGTCATGCCGCATACTGCCGGGGTGGGCACGCTCCGGTCATGCCGCATACTGCCGGGGTGGGCACGCTCCGGTCATGTCGCATACTGCCGGGGTGGGCACGCTCCGGTCATGTCGCATACTGTTGGGGTGTGCACGCTCTGGTTAAGCCGCAAGCTGCTGGGTTTGCATGCTCTGGACATGCTGCATGCTGTCAGAGTGGCATATGCTGTTAATGTCGCTCGCTCCTTTTCACATGGCTCCAGCCCTTATCTGCTTTATTAAAACGATTATTTATACAGTAAGTCACTTTACCTAGTGGATCTCTGGCTAATTACAATGAATTCCCGCAACAACAGGAAAAAATCATTTAAAAACATCAAACTCTAGCATACATCAACTGCCAAATTATGCCCTCAGTTGTAACTTTAACACTCTCGAGAAAAAAAGTCAAACTGGATGAGAAGTGCAATTTATCTAAATTACAAAAATCACACATGGAAATGCATCATTATGCTTAATGTCAGTCTCACCCTTCATAAGACTGGTGCCATGACCTCTGGTCTGTGATAGAAACAATGGAAAAGGCTCAAATATACAGATTTGCATTACTACAGGGGAATTAGAGACCAACCCATATCTAAACAGAAAAAATACACAGAATGGTTCAAATTACACGGCTAATGAGTCAGATTTAAATTTTTGGTATTTTTCTTGCTCCTTCGCAAACCACCATGGAACGTTAAACGACAGGGCAAATCAAAGTTATGGATTAATCTGTTGTAAAGGGACTGTACATAGATGAGTATATAAAAGATAAAATTAGCAGTTTTTCTCAGTTAAAGCAACTTGTTTGGCAAAATAATTAAATACTTAAATAAACAGGGTATTTCTAAAAGGTCAAGAAGTGAAAGTTCCTCCGCTGTGAAAAAACAAAGCCATCTCATTCCTTTGTCTAGCAGGGTGCAGTAAAATTAAATGTCTTAAAGAATTATTGGAAACCAACCTGGTCTCCACCTTGCCTCTCTATTCTTAGGGAACCACACAAACAAGCTGAAGCAACTCTCCAAATAGTCTGCCATGCAGATAAAAGATTGTGAGAAGTATCCTGCCTTATTAAATGTGAAATATTAAACTAGTTCTTTTGTTCCTAGGCTAATGTATGATTCCTTGTGTATGCATGTATAAAAGTGAATACGTGATTGTATGGGAAACCTCTTTAACTTTTGGTACCAATGCTTTTCTAATAGAGTGGTTGTCTATATGGAAATTTAAAACAGTGTTACAGTACAGAAGGCAAACATCAGGTTCAGAGTCTAGTTGCTACTAATATTTAGCTAAGATTTTTAGCTTATTTAGCTGATTACCACTGACAGGAAGCCATTTTTCTTTGTCGTCATCACAAAACAATGTGTAGCCCATTAAAAATCCTTACAGTAAAGGATTTAAAACACATAAGATGCCAAACTGGCACAAACCACTATTTATGACAGTTATAAAGAAAATGGTCGTTTCTTTGGTTTCTTTAATTTTCTGGAATGCATTCATATTATTTAAAAACAAATAGAAAGCCCTGCAGATTGCTTAAGCAGATCCCACTTCTGAATAATACATTTAAAGACAAATGGGGCATTTTGTTATCTGACATATTTTTCAGTGTCTATTATAACAGTTTCCACAGTGTGAAAAACAACAAAGCAATGCTGACATGGGGGGACATAGGGGACAAAACAGAAAATGAGGGACAGGCAGAGAAATATCCCAGTGGCCTTCCAGTTTCTGCCATGTTTTATTCAACTTAGGTATATGTGGACACCATTCATGATCGCAAAGGTTTTAAATGATCGACAAGTGGATTGTGCTGAAAAGCATAATTTTGAATGCACTGTGAGTTTGAGCAAAATTCACATCTAGTAATAGAGTCTATGCTATTGATTTACAGTTTTTGCCCATTTACAAGTATTTGTTAGTAGTAGTAGACCAGTTCAATTTAAGCATCTTCAAATGGTATTACAGGCCCTTCCTGGTACCTGAACCTGGAATTTAAGTCTAAGACTATAACCACTGCACTACATACCACCGATGACTTCTATTGTCATAATTAGTAGATAGCATACAATATGTATTCAGAGCCACTAATGAACATTTGATAAATCCATCCATTCTTCTTCCAACTATTGATCCAACACAAGGATGCAGGGAGCTGGGAGCCTGGATCCTATCCCAGGAAGCACATAAGAACATAAGGCAGGGAAACACCCTGGAAGGGATGCCAGTCTACTACAGGGCACACGCATGCCCACTGACACATAAATGCACACAATGAGCATTTCAGAGAGCACCATATTTTGGACAGTAGGAGGAACTCATAAAAGGGAGGGAGCCCGCATAACACCAGGAGAACATATGAACTCAACACAACAGGCACTGCAGGTATGAAGACAAAAGTGCTACCTACTGACCCACGGTAAAGCAAATTCTACAAATAAAAAGAGAAAAATGTACTCAGTTGTGATGCCCGGCCCGTCCGCTCCTCGTGTGTGCCACGCCCCCCTGCTTACCCACGTGTTCTTTCCCGATTGTACCCAGCTGTGTCTAGTTACTTTGATTAGTCCTGTGCATTTAAGTCCTGGTCTCCCTGGTTTCCCTTGTCCGTCATTGATGTCAGTCAGTGTCCGATGTATCCTGATCCCCGTCTCCCAATTAAACCCCGTTTTTCCCGTACTTTGCCTGCTTGCCTGTTCCTGCTCGCTCGCCTGTCTGCACGCTCACCCAGCGATCGCGAGCGACCCGTGACATCAGTCACTCTAACCTTTTAAAAACTTTGATTTTGGTACATGGGCTGGCCCCCCATCCTGGGTTGTTCCCTGCCTCGTGCCCATTGCTTCCGGGATAGGCTCCGGACCCCCCGCGACCCAATAGGATAAGCGGTTTGGAAAATGGATGGATGGATGGATTTTGGTACAAGTCATTCTAGAGGAAAAACTGGTATGATATAATGTCTGGTGTGTGTCTAGGTCTGTCACGATAAAAAAATTTTGCTGGACGATTAATTGTCCCAGGAATTATTGTGATAAACGATAATATGGCCATTTTGAGACCATTTTCAACTAATGCAATAATAATGGCATATTAATGCAAGTACACCCTTTTAACAATCAATAAACTTTAATTTCTAAAGAACATTTAACACTGTTAACAAAAAATGCAATTGAATAAAAACCAAGCACAACCAAAAACAATAAATAAAATGGATTATGAAGTCTCTGTAAACAAAATCGCCCTTAAATTATTAAACATTAGACTCAGACAGGGAAAACAGAACTTTGCAAACAAAAATGCTAACTAACAACAAAACACTCCATATGAATAAAAGCAGGTGCCTCAATAGGCCGTATGCAAATCCGTAGCTACTTTAGTCTGGCAAATTCCGAGCAAGAAATATAATTTATTGCATATAATCATATTCATATAATTTATTGCCACATTTTACTTTACCGCTTATAGTGAACATGTCTGCTTGGACGAAATTGATAATTATAATCGGATGATCATCATAACCAATTTTTTCTTCTTCATGTCTCAGTCTAACACCAGCCACAAAGTTAAACGAATAAGTCTCTCCTTCGTATCCGTGGATGTAAGACAAGGCAAACATCTTTAAGCCCTTCTCTAATTTACTCGTTGGTACTTTGGAGAAGGATTTACAAAAGCGATGTACGTCGTTGATCATAAGTTTGGGGAAGTCCTGTAAACGGCATGTCATTATCAACAGACCGGAAATGAGCGAGTCGCATTTCCATGAACGCGGAAGCTGACGTGCAAAGAGCCGACTGACACAAGAGTTCACGCCTCATTACTAGTGATGTGTAGTTCGCGGACAAGACGTCTCTTTGAGCTGACAGTTTTTAGTGAACGATGGGAGCCGGTTCCTGTTCAAGAACCGTTTTATTAATGTTTATAGAATTGTCCGGGTTTTTGAGCTGCCTAAACATTAAGGACGACAGTGGCTGGAACACGTTGTCTTCCGAAAAAGCTCGCTCACGAGACAGCGTCTCATTTTTAACAAGCTCAAATCAGGTCACGCTAATCAGCATCAGGTTAAACGAAAAGAGGGGCAGATTTTTTAAAAAGAGCCGCTCAGGAGCCGAAAGAGCCGGCTCTTCTTGGTGAGCTGAGCCAAATGAGCCGGTTTGCTAAAAAGAGCCGATATTCCCATTTGGTAAAGAGCGACACGAGGAAAAACAAACAAGCATGCAAATGAAAATTATTGCAGCTGGAAAAATTATCGATCTCATTTTAAATATCGTGCAATTAATTGATTTATCGTTTATCGCGACAGGCCTACTGTACGTGTGTCATATCAAGCATGCCACTCCTCTGTTTCCGTGCTTACGTACACCAAATAAATGCAAAAATGAAACAAAGAAGACTCAGGAAATACAGAATCAAGGTTTAATAAGAATAGATTAAATTCTTTTAACCATCTCAGGAAAATGACCACCCCAAAGTGTAACACTAATGGAGTGAGTGGACCAGACCTGAGGTGGAAATGTTAATAGAGGGCAGAGCTCCAGTGTTCCCCTCCTACACTCCTGCAGGCATTTCACCCAGCCCCTGGGGAGGAGAGGGAGGAAAGCCCACCAGGGCTTACATAAACTAATCAGAAAGATAATGCGGCTCCCGTATTTCTGCTAATAAAGCAGCACCGCTTCACTATGGATTCTTTCAAATGACATGACTGAAGAGTATGAGTGAAACCCACACCCAGGAAAATACTCCATTCATATGATACTGTAGCTCTTTACTTACCATCTGTAACGTAGCACATATAATAATAATATATATTGTTGTTTTTCATTATTATTATCATAATCATAATAATCGTTATTATAATTATTATTACTGCTACTTCTCTTAATAATAATAGCAATATTATTATTATTATTATTAATAATGATAATAATAATAATAATAGGACACATCCAGTGAGATGCAAGGAGGAGGCCTAGGCAGCCCCTGAAGTCTGGCCCTCAAGAGTGACACAACCCCACAGTGCCAGTGATCTGCTCCTCTGCCACACCTCCAATATGTTCCTATCTCCGAATCCTGCTGTGTCAAATTAATACTGATAATGGCACCGAGGTAGACGTGTGCTCTCCAGCCAGGAGCTGGGCCATCTGGCCCACTGTGTGGCACGCGGCTTCCTCCACACTTAAGATGACAGGAGGAGAAGCGCAGATACGTCACACAGACGACCGCTCAGACTTCAGGGGCACATTCCCTACTGTGGAGATCAGGCAGGTCACTGCCACGTGACTTGACCCCTCAGTCAAAATCAGCTTGTGCCTTTAGCATTCTAAACAGTCTGTAACCATCTTCTTAAGACAGAGGACACTCTGGAGGGGATTATCCGCAAAATCGACTTGATGTTATATATATATATGTGTGTGTGTGTGTGTGTGTGTGTGTGTGTGTGTGTGTGTATATATTGTATGTACGTACATATATACTTACTATAATATGCCAATACGGGGAACCAACATCACTATGTATACATATTACTGGGTTATTAAACATCTAAGTTACTTCCAGACTGATATGGCTCTGCAAAGCATATTAGTAATAATTAACTGTAAGTGATGCGCTCTCTGAATGTTCTCCCCTCTAACAGATAGCAACACTCCCTCTCAACACACCGATATCCACTGCAAACATTGGGCAGTGCAGCATCACCACTACTAAAAGGATGAGACATTTTCACATACTCACATACCAAACTAGTTTAATGCCAGTCCCATCTGAAGGCAGACTATAAGATGCACATTTTCTCCATAATTGGAAAAACTGTGCTGCTATGTGAACCAGTTTTCAGGAAAAAAAAACATTTTAATGAGCTGTAAAAGCTGCTACACAATAAGAAAGGATACTGTTCTGTGTTTATATGATGTTTGTCAAGATTCGAGGTGGCGGGGGCACAGTAAAGTTCTTCAGAAAACAGTTCAAAAGACATCATATATGAGAAAAAAAACACTAGATTTATGAGAGGTTCTCACAATCAAATTACTCAATTAATTGGTCCGGGCTTTTCAGAAGCATCAGACCTTGGAAAACAGACCACTGCATGAGAGGATAGAGCTCCGGGTCTAAACACACTCCTCAGCCAAGTACCACACTTAGAATTCACTGCTGGCTTAAGCACATTAGATTCATTTTTCAGGAAAGGAAACACTTTTGTGGTCATTCACACACAGGACAGTCAGGGGAGGAAGGTTAGTGTGGCTCAATCTAAAAAGCTTTGTCTTCCACACTAGAGGTAACATCTATCAATGTCAGGGGTGAACAATGTTTTATTTGACAAATGCCAAGGCCACCTTGTACTCTAAATGACAGATAGACACACAGGCGGTACTCGCTGCGTGAGCACAATGAAGTTCATACACCCCATTTCCTTACAAAAAGGCCAGAGATGTTGGGATGAAGAGGACAGGGGGAAAATGTTATTGTTTGGAGGCAATAAGAGAGAAATAAACCCTGTTTTGTGTCAAGCTGAATGTACACTCTGTAAAAATCCTGTAGATTCTACTTGTCTCACACAACTTGTGCGAAGCACCAAATGTTTATTACTGTCCCAAATCAGAAAATCTCTCGTCTATAAACAGTCTCAAAACACAGTGTAGAACGTCAGTAGCCCATCATTCAAATTCATTAAATACAGTTTCATGCACAAAACACTGGTTGCCACCAAAACAATTAAGAAGAGAGAGCAAAACCCTACCTGATCCTCGTTTGGAGACCACCTTCAAGCTCCTGGTGACCACGGCAGACAGCAGGATCAGGAATGGGGTAGGCACTTTCATCTTTCAACTGCCCAAAAGTCCTGGTGGGGGGGGTCGAAACAACATTAATTACTTGTCTACCATTATTGATTATTATTGACTCCTTAATGATTCTGGTGTTTAAACTGACAAGCCTAAAGATGTGGACTAATAATAGGATGTAATGTCATTTGCGGTAAGCGAAAACATTGTTCACTATTGTGATGAAGATACGACTTGCGATATAAAGGCGATATAAACCAATATTCAGGTATCCATATTATAATATTATAATCAATAAACCCAATTAATATATAGCTCAATATACCTTATAAATCATCCGAAACGTCAGTGAATCAGTTCTTATCGAGCTAAATATATGGTTATAATCAGCCAGATTCGATCTTCCTGGCAACGAAAATATGCGCCGCAAACTACAGTTCGTGAAAAAGGCCTGAGGTAGAATTCAACGGTAAAATTCACGTAAATATTCTTAAAATGTATATACTAATTCAATTGGGGAGTTAGGATAGGTTATAATCTCAGTTGTCCTTTTTGATTGAAAAAATATATAGATGTATGAAACCCATCCATTCATTCAGCTGGTGAAATTAATAAATACATTTCAGTCTTGCACAGATAGAATGATTGTTATTAGGGATATAATGATTTGGATTATTTCGGTATTTTTTTTTTCCAAAGTAATTTTTCAAAGTATATTTTTAGACATCCTGAGGTAATAGGAAAACCTCCTATTACTGGTCTGTTTGGCCAAATATATTCAGTATAACTGAATTAATGTATCGGCAACTTAAAAATATAATTTTCTTTTTCACTTTATCAAGTTTCGTAAAACTTCGTTTATCTCCCGCTTTGGCTAGAATGTTGTCTCAATATATACCTGCGTTCTTACGGTTCTTTTCAGAAGATCCGCCCGCTGCAACCTGTGCCGAATACTTAAGCCCTACAGTTTTTGGTAACCAACTGAAATTCCCCCGGGTCCTAAACGTAGCCATCGATGTTACGTTTGGATAATGGGTTTCGTTACGTCCATGGTTAGGTCCAATCACTTTTACCCCAATCACTTTTTACTTCCTTCAGAAAAATAATAATAAATAAAACATAAAATAAAGTCAAGCCCCAGGTAAACTTGACTTAGCCCCTGATTTTCTTCAATAGTTAGAAAAGCCCCTGGTTTGAGTGATTACAGTATGTACTGTATACTATATTTATTCTATATAATACAAAAAGCCAATAAATATATATATAGGCCTAACGAGGCCTCTGGTTCTAATCAATAAAACATGTTGCTAATGAAACGTGTCGGATATATATTTATAATAACGAAATTTTTAAATTACATTCGTAAATGGGTAACACTTTATAATAACAGTACATGAATTAGCATGTACTAATACGTGAATTAGTAATTTCTTGACTATGAACTAATGATGAGCTAAGACATGTATTAATCAAGAACTAATGAAGAACTAACGTAACTACGACATGAGTCATATGAATTAAGGCATGCATAGCACCGCCTTAATTCATGTTAGTTCCTGCATGTTAGTTAACGTATTAATTAACACTTTGCGGTAAACTAAATCAAACATGTTCTAAAAGAAAGATGGCACAATGCAAAATCGTTTTTGAATCGTTTTGAGTGAATGCATCACTGTATGTTGGATGAGTTAGGTGAAATCATTCACTGATGTTTGTGACAGCCCCAGGTGACAAATTTCTAAACGATTTTGCATTGTGCCATCATTGTGACATCAACGCTAGCTGCAGCGGTAAATGTGAAACTGAAACTTACAGGGTAACTAGAAACCCAGGATTGCATCATCACGATTGCGTCATCGGCCAAACAGCTGATCGACAAGTCACAGGAGGAAGAGATATGTAGTGGAAGATATTTCGCGTCACAGATAGGTCACTTCTTGAGTGTAACTGCATGGCGCGTATAAGTCAAATTATTTTTCCTTATTTATTGCGTTTCAGCAATTCTTTTGCAATGTGTCTATCAAGCATGCCCATATCAATATGACGATGAAAATACTTTTAATCGGTAAACATTAGCAAATAGGAGATGGAGGTGGTTCATGATGCAGAACAATGATCATGATATAAAGCATTAAACAAGATTTCATAGTTCAAATAAATGTTAAATGTCTCTTTCCTGTGTTGTCATTCAATTTCAATAATAATGGGAGTGATAAGGATCATAATGAACAGAATGTAGTGCTGACTAGGGATGTGACCCCAGCCAATGTGAGTATACCTTTCAAAACAATGAAACTGCCTTACATAAACAAATTTCATGGTCATTAAATATGGAAATGTGTCACACCTAAGTCAGCCTCAAACACAGATTTGTATGAAGGTGCAGTGGTGTAATTGGCCAGATGGAGGTCCGTGTGCAGAGCATTCCATGGCTTTTTAGTAACCAAATCCAGATAGGAAATGAGCCAGAAGAAGTATAACAGGGCAGAAAAATACCAGACTTGGAAACCAAATGCTAAAGTTGAAAAACAGGCAATAGGGTGGTGAACGGACAGCAGCTATATCAATGGTACCAACAAAGAAAAGATAGGACATGCATCACAGGAAGGATATCTGGCTCCGTCACAGACCCGGGCTGGATCCCAGATCCGGGCTGGATCCCAGATCCAGGCTGGCACTGGACGGGGGCCCTGAAAAGTGGGTTGGTTGTGGAGTTTGCATGTTCTAATGTTGCTGTGCACGTTCCCCCCTGGGTATTCTGCTTCCTCTGTGCACTCTGAAGGCATGCAGTTCGGTACACTGGCAACTTTGAACTGCCATTTCTGTTTTCTGGACATGGCGGGGACCACTTTTCAGGTCCCCACAAATATCAGTGAATGCGATCAAACAAGGAAAAATGCCGAAAGTCTCATATTTTGTCTGGTAACTTGTGATTAAGGTTAGGGCTGGGTAGGGATTAAAGGCACCATGTTGGGGTTAAAGTTTTCCCCATAGATATGAATGGAGAGTTAGCAACAAAGATATAATTATAAACCTGTGTGTGTGTGTGTGTGTGTGTGTGTTTGTGTGTTTGTGTGTCCTCTGAAGGGCTGGCATCCTGTCCAGGGTGTTCCCCTGTCCTGTGCCTTGTGCTGCCTGGGACAGACTCCAGGCCCCTCCTGTGACCCTGAACTGGGAAAACATTTGGAAGATGGATGGAAAAATGGCAACACAAAAACATGCATTTGCACACAGAAGATGTTTCGGCATTCAGTGTCTCTTTAGAAAAGAAAGTCAAATAGCTTTAAAAATGAGAAAAGCTTCAGCTCACTAATCATTTGCTGCTGGGCTCATGTTTTAAAAGAGAACAATACATTTAACTGATACTGTAAAACCATAAAATATTTAGGAACATTGTTCTGTCAAAAATAATAAACCATAGTTTGCAATTAATCCCCCTATGTCTCCCCCTTGTATGCCTCACAATTTAATAGTAACCTCTTTCAGGTTCTTAATGGATTTTTCCCCGCAAAGTTAAATTAAATATCTTAATAAGGTTAATCTGTGTTTTAATGTAGGAATACCCCAGAAAAAATAGTTATTGAGTTTTTTGGATATAATCAAACAGAAAGAAATAGTCACCAATGTAGATGCATTTGTGACGCAAGCCATGCGTGTTCTTAGATGCTAATAATTCGTCTAGTTTCCAAAATGTAATCACATTCCTATGAAATGGAAGAAAAAATAATATTTGACTTTCTTTTCTAAATGGCACATCGGGTGTGATTGTGAGTGTGTGTGTGTGTGTGTGTGTGTGTGAGTACTAGATAAGTATTATTGATGGATGGATGGATGGATGGATGGATGGAAGGATGGATGTCAATTAGGTCAGGTTAGGTTGGGGAGCATGCACTGGTACAGAGCGTTTCCACACCGACCGCACGATGAAACACCCCGGGATCCCATTTGGTGTCCCCCCAAGCCGACACACGGTCCAGTCCCCCCCTCTGGAAATGCCCATCTATCTGCCGCAGCCAGGTGTTATGTGGGCGTCCCCTTGGCCTGGGCCAGCTGCTCAGGTCCTTTGCGATGATGTCAATGTAAATATACCTTTCTGTTTAAGAATAGAATTAGTATGGTGCAGCAAGAGTTGGTAGGGGCATGGATACCCTGGCAGATTCAGGGGCCCCAGCCCTTTACAGAGGCCCTTCAGTATATAATATCATAATTGTGGGCTGGGAGGAAGGTTTTGTTAGGTCGACCAAAATTTCTAGCTATGCTCATGCACAATTAAATAAATTGTATGTGTGAGTGAGCATATAAATATATTATGTATATTATACATGCATATTTATGTGTGTGTGTTTGTGTATATATATATATATATATATATATATATATGCATGCATGCATGAAGTGATTACTACAAAGCCCACTTTTCTTCCCACCTGCACCAGTAGAAACCCTTTGGGACTTTTCTACATGAACACAGCTTTTGTTTGTTAAGGAATATCTTCAGACACTTGCAATAATATGGAAGATGTTCCTCATGCCCCATGTTGCGTACACACACAGATCACTCTCATAATCTAATATTGTCTGCAGTTTTTAATTCCCATAATCTAATAATACCATCAAATTAACTGAACAAGAAAGCAGAGATTTGATGAGGCCGACTCTCCCTGGATAGATATAAAATACAGATGGCACCGTGCTCAGTGAAAAATGGTTAATATCTACAAGTCACTGTCAATACAGTCAGAATGTCTAAGACTAATTAAGTGAAAAGCTGCCATCGAGCTTTGCCATTATGTCTAAAAGAATGAACTTTGACATTTGAGTCTGACAAAGATACTGCACATGGTCTGAAAGGGGAACCCTGTTAAGGCACAATAAGCTTCACAGCACAGGAAAGGTGACATTCATGACTAGACCAGTGCCAAGAATGACATCATCAGCACAGCACCACAAATAAAGGCACTTTGTGTGGCCTCCTTGCCAAAGTTGACCAAGCTTTCTCTCCCCTTACACTACCATAGGTCAAGAAGAAGTCTTACCATTTTAATTTGCTCTTCTCTTCTGAGGTACAAAGAAAGGTCACGGATGCTCTACCAGACATGGAAGCAAAGAAACTCGTGCCTAATATCTGGCAGCGAATCTCGAAGGCCAGTTCCTCTGGGTGTCGCACGGAGAAACCACCTAATTTCATGAAACCTACTGTCGAGCCAATAAATAAATCCATCCATCCATCCATCCATTTTCCAAACCGCTTATCCTACTGGGTCGCGGGGGGTCCCAGTAGGGAAGCAATGGGCACGAGGCAGGGAACAACCCAGGATGGGGGACCAGCCCATCGCAGGGCACACTCACACACCATTCACTCACGCATGCACACCTACGGGCAATTTAGTAACGCCAATAAATAAATAAACAAATAGCAGCAGTAATAAGTGCTTATTTTGAAATGAAATGGGACAAACAATGAAGCACTTATGAAATTGCTTTTGATTTCAATTAACCCAGAAGGAGCCCTCTTTAAATGAACAGGAGCCGTTTGGAGACTCCATTCATTTATCCATTCTCTATATACTACTTTTGCAATACAGGTTCACATTGAATGTGGAGCATTACTATAAGAAGAAATAATCACACAGAATTACAATTTTAACAGGCTGCACTGTGTTTCGCAAGTTTTATATATTCCTACTGTGGTAATAAACAGATAGCGACACACAAAGTTCAGTTACGTCGTTTCCAGGGAAACATGGGTCATATGGCTAATTATAAAACTGCTGAGCTCACTGGTGAGTTGATTTCAGGGTGCACTCAATGCTTAATGGAAGCGTGGAATCCACAGGCCCGGACAAAAGGGTAAATGCAGCTTGTCTTATTGCACAAAGCATCTGTCATATCGGTGCCATTAGGAGAAAACCCCCAATTTATTCCTACATGATTTCCCCCTACAAATACTATAGGGAGTTATATGTATGTGCAGGAAAAACACAAGAGTCCATCATTTCATCATTGACTACAATCCTAAAATTATGACCGTGTTTTGGAAACCTGTACTGTTTCCCAGTAAAACACTGCACCTACATCTATTGTGTGTTATTGCTGCAGACTTGTCACCACATCACATGCCGTTCTGTTCATGGCTGAATTCATTTGTGGAAACTGCCTGCTTTGGGGTCCTCTTCAATAGATTTAGAGATGTGTGTGCACCCAGTGGACCCCCTGTAGTGGAATAGAACTCCTTCTGCCCCCCCACCCCAAAACCCATAGCCACACCCCCAGAGAGCAGCCTGTGCCACTATTTCTGATTTCTGTTTGCAAAAACAACATCTGAGAGAGCCAACGCACCTCCCACATACATGCACCCCTAAACAAAGCACAGTCCTGCCATTATTCAGCTTTCTGTTACAAAGTTCTGGGCTTACCTTAGAGACACGGCGGTACAGGTTTGTGCGTGTGTGTGTGCATGCGTGTGTGTGTGTGTTGGCAGGTAAAACATAAGACGTTAACAGTTTACATTATATTTAATTAGCAGAAGCTTTTAGGCACCATTTTCAATGAAGCAAATGTGCCGCATTTCAGACGTTTGCTAAGCCAGCTTGACTTCCATTTTCAGACATATGAAAAATCTACCATTTTTCTCCTCAACAATATTCTGCACAGCATAAACATTTTAAAGGTACAGTATTAGCTACACATACATCTTCCTTAGAAAATTAATACAGTCAAAACTTTCATTATTCATTTTCCATCTGCAACAAAATCCTAGCAAAACAGCATAGCTTTGGATTTAAAGGGGAACACTCCTTTTCTTTTAATGGGGCAAAAATAAAACCCACAGCAGATCCCAAAAGAATATCTATATATTAGGGGTGGGGCTTTAACGCGATTAATTAATTACGGAAAAAATAACGAATTTAAAAAAGTTACGCATTTTATTCGCACTATTCTGTCCTTGCTAATGTGAGTGCGCAGTTTTTAGCTTCACAGATATCTAACAGGCCCCTCCAATAAACATCCGGGAAGCAAATCTTGCAGTTTGAGATGTTTACTACAAGAGGCGCTGTGAAACTGAACACATATAATACATATATTACAACTCAAGCTCAAGCTGCAGGGGTGGAGTGTAAACTGACTGCAGCCAAGTCGGACAACTTCTACTCCTCGCAGTGTGCGAGACCTGACTGCAATAACAGCACTGCCAGAAGGGTGTAGATAAATCTACACAAATATCACCTCCATGCACATTACTTCTCTTACAATAACCAACTCCTGATCCAAACTGTTTGCAGTGGAAAAAAACAATTGTGTATAGTGGCCCTGTGTATAAAGATGGCTACCAGGATAAAGATCAAATACATGTATTTCAAGCATTCAAAGTTTTTACTGCCATGTACCGAGTACAATGCAATTCTTTTTTGAATGGCTTCTTCACAGATAGGAAGATTAAACAAATAAAGCAGCGCAACATTACAGTAACTGACAATAAATAAACCGCTACCTTATGTGTGCTATTCTAGCATGTCATTTATTTAAACTTTATTTTACCAGGTAAGTTAACTGAAAACCAGTTTTCACTGCTTTACGCAAGAGGGTCTAGCTGCAGACGCCTGTAGAGTGGAGCTCCGCCGGAAATTCGTCACCTCCACAGGAAACACGTGATCTTTAGGGAGGTAAAGTGGAGCTCCGGTTAGGGTTAGGATTAAGGTTAGGGTTAGGGTTAGGGTGTATTTGCTGTAACGCAGAGTTGAGATCACGTGTTTCCTGTGGAGCTCCACTCTACAGGCGTCTGCGGCTGGACCCTTCTCGCAGCTAGACTCTCTTGCGGACGTGATGTCACTCAACTCGGAAATTCCGAGAGAAAAACGAGCGCACCATAACCATGATGCATTGCGTCAGGACCAGAATTGATTGCTTTAAGCCAGCAGTGTAAGCGGCTGCATGAAGTCGAACGCACCCTACTGTATGTTACCTTTTTCACAGATCGCGAAACACTTAACCACTTATCAGATAAGTATTTAAGGTAAGTAATTACACCATTTTAGATGGTAGACTACTTTTGGCCAGGGATACTTGAGGGAGTTTTTGACTGAAATGGGATTGTTTGGTTTTTCTGATTTTTCATACACGATGTTTGAAAAATGGGAGCAGCTGTCAATCAGAACTTTTTTTGGCATCTTTGGTCAAAATTTCCAGTGTTCTGAAAACAGTTTTTTGCACTCATCTATTGGTCTGTGTAGTAGAACGATGGGAAAATAAACAAGATTTCGAAGTTTAAGCTGATGTATATTGATTCATTCATCAACCAAACTTAAATTTCTTATTTCTCATGTCAAATATTGAAATGTGATTAAAATGTGTTTAATTTCGATCAATTAATTACAAAGCTTCTAATTAATTAGATTATTTTTTTTATCTAGTCCCACCCCTACTATATGTACATCTCACGAACACACTATCTATCACTGGCTGGTTTAACAGATTGTCTGTTTTGTATATACATTGTACACCATCCCCACACTGTACAATAGGTAACTCTGATCTCTCTGCAGTCTCTGCCTGCCTAAAAGTAACATGTGACAGCTTATAGTCTGAAACCCTAACATGTATAATAAAACAGCTTAGAAAAATGACAGATCCAATTAATTTTACAAAAAATTGGCATTTTTTAACATATAAATAAACACATTTAAAGGACATCCAGTATCATGAAACATTATGAAAAAATTGTGAACGTATTAAAAACAGTGTTTTGTTAATTTATTGAATTTAATATTTTGTTCTGTGAATTTGTATTTTATTGGTTATTTTTAAATTTTGAATCATTAGTTGTGGTGGCTGGAAGGATGGTCACTGAAATTGCATTTTGAGGTCACTGGTTAGATACAATACTATGCAGAAATGAAAAGATAATGGAAGGTAACTTATTATGTATAATGGACAGAATGGATATTGGTAGAGTAATTGTTAAACTGACATGTTAATGTTAGCCTAGGCTCTATTTGTTATCACCTGCCCCCTGAAAGTCAGAGAACACATTAGTTGTGTCTACTGAAGGATGTTTCCTCCAGCTCCAAAGTTACCAGGTTTCTGCATGAGAAACTTCTACTGAGGCACCTGAGACATTGACACTCTTCCATAATACAATAAATGTTACTTCTTTGTATTTCACATATCTTTCCAGGTGTATTGCACTTCTCCTGCTTATTTAAAACAGGGCTGCTTTGGTGTTAACCGAAAGGGAAAAAAAGGCAATTTCACAACTGCTTCATTGTTTCCCATTTCATTTTGAAATAAGCACTTATTACTGCCGCTACTTGGTTTTTTTTTGCCTTAAACAGTAGATTTGATGACATTTTTAGCTGTCACTACAGAGCTTAAATGCAGTGGTTTTGAGCCCTTCCTCATATCCATCTGTCAGAGTTTCTCACAGAATGACCAGTTTTCCTGCCTCCCACATCCTGTTCAGATGGATTTGTGACACTAAATTGGCCTGAATCTGCCGGTGATGGTAGGTATCCGCAAAGTGTCCAAAAATCAACTCTTTCTTTCTAAGTGATTACCTCTCTTTATGCCCCGAATTTCCTAGGACAGGCTTAGGACGACTGTGAATAAGGTGACAGACTGAATGCAGGATACACAAAACAAGCCAACTTCGACTGACTCGTACCTTATACATGTCACAAACTTTTCAGCACTTAAAGTAATTTTAAATGCCCTTTCCCAAGTGGCCAAATCAGAAAAACAAAACATATTGTCCTGAACATCATGCCATTGCACGTAAGGGCACCAGCTCGATCTTAAATGCCCAGCTCAGACGTTTCGTAACACACTCAACCCGCTACTGTCACATTCATGGAAAGTAAATATAAACAATGAGGTCCCATCTCCAATCTGCAGCCTTCCACTAATGGACCCAAGTTATTTACTGGTTTCTGCATCACCTCCAGCCTTGAATACCAATGAGCGCATAAATGACTTTTACTCAAGATGTTTTGACCAGTTTCGTGAGTTCGTGAAACAATAGGACGACATTGCTATTCATGGCATAGAAATAACAAAGAGATTTTATCCTTAAGGTGCAGAAATGGGAAATGCTCTCGCGCATGCGAAGCGCCTGGTTATCCTGCACTCTTACGTCTCCAGCTTCCCTAACAATGGCCAGGGCACGAAACACTACAGGGTACCACCAATAATCACCCCTAGCTTCAAGGTGGAGCTGCATGTTAAAAGTGACCAACAAGCAAAATGAAAAAAAAAAATAGTTTAAGCTATTCATTGTTTCAGTATGAATGTGCAGGTTTTCTGCTATATGAAGTATGCTTGGCCGGTATCAAATCTTTCATACCGCCATACTGGCCAGACATTATACTGCAGTATACAATGTCTTGATGGTATTTTCAAGGGGCTGGGGTACACAATGAAATTTGCCGAGCAACTTGTGATTTCAAAATACAGCATTTAAAAGTTTCAAAATACCGAAAATACCACGGTAACCAGTAATGCTGTAATCAGAGGCGCAACTAGAGACTTTGGGCCCCATGAAAGCAGATCAAACTGGGCCTCCAACCCAGACCAATCCCATTATGTTCCAAATTTTACAGGCTGTTTGGAATCATCCTAACTTTCCCCCCTTCTAAAGCTCCCCCGGCTGTAATACCACCCAAGCCTAATATGGAGAAATGGCCACACAAAAGGAGAAGCCTTCAGCATGTGAGCACTTCCTAAGCTTTAAACTACATCAATCGCATCAGTTAAGGACATCAATCACTTGATTTCTCAGCAATGTATTGATCCTAACGTGACCTGCGGCACTTTGCAGAACTAGCAACTAATAAAATTAGCAAGTGAAAATGAATTTGATTGAAACATAAGCTAACATAAAACCGGGTATAAGCTGATTCAGATTCAAAAATCACTTTTTAAACAAAAACAAACCTGGCTTTCTCAACTATAAATAAGCACAAGTAAAAATATGAAAGTAAAAGAGCATTTGCTCAGAAATTCTGAGGTCAACTGTCAATGTTGAGTAGATGTGGAGGCTGCAAAAATTTATATAAACGTTATTCAGCCTGCTAATTCCCTATTTCACAGACATTGCTGTCAAGTGGCTGTCAGTGACTGTCAAACAAATTCATAGCCTGTACTTCATTTGCTTTATCTACATTTTATTACAGATGTGTGGACAGTTCAGACCATTCTTATGTTTATTTTTTTGGGAATGAATAGTAGTATCTGTTGGTTGAAATAACCTTTCATTTCATCGACTAGACTGCAACTTAACTTTGCGTCATTGAAGTGCTGTCCCGAGCCACCGCACCATAAACGTTATCCTGCATCTTTAGTCTTTAGTCTTTAGTGGGGAGTGGAATTCCTCAACAAAATCTGCTAGAATAAAAAGTAAGTAAAACATTCACACAGTCAAAAAAAAAAAAGTTTCACATGAAGAAAAAAAAAAACAGTGACTGTTCATCTCTGTCGCTGATTGACCCCGGCATGCTGTAGGAAGTGAATTTACCAGGATAAAGAAGTAAGAGCACCAATCAACACACACCCCCACACACACAAACCACAGTCGCTCTGGTAAAGGCACACTGACAATCCTCAGTCCTCAACTGGTTCCCTAAGCAACATCACTAGCAACTGACGATTATATTTTATACAGATCCAAGGCCATGCAGTCAATAGCTTCTTGAAAGAAGACTTGTGAGTTACAAAATCATACACTACTGTAAGACTCCTATCCATTATTTCCATTCTGGAGGGAGAAGATTTAAGGTCTGACCAAAAAAAATAAATAAATAAACCACAAGAAGCGAGTATGGCACATAGAGACACAGCACAGGGCATATCTGGGGAAATGCGAAACGTTTAGAAGCAACGCAGGTGGCGTTTAACCTGATGGCTTCCTGCAGCTTCCTGATATCTTTAAGCAGCAGAGTTCCTCCGGCCCACTGCAGAAGACACTTCATAAAATGTGGCCTACAGAGACCATCTAACAGTCTGTTAACACAGCACGGGAGCAATTCACAGACGCATACAGAAACACAGCACACAGAGATACCTCAGAAAGTCTTCGTTTCAGTATGACCAACGGCCAGCTATAAACAGAGCAACACTGCTCGAGTCTGCCAAGCGATAGCAACAGTTACCATGGTGATTAGGAAAAACTTATAACCTGAAGGTTTCTGGTTCAAATCCCAGGACATCTCCTTCTGTAGTGCTCCCAGGAGAAACATTTCACCCAAATTATTCTAGAAAAAGAAAATACTGAACCTCATGAAAAGAGCAGTTCACTTTGGTTAAAACTCTCAGCCAAGCACCTTGAGAAAAACAGGTTGATATAATAATCTAGGATATAAGAGCAGGGTTTCCTTGGGACAAAGAAGAAGCCACAGGTGTACCTCCTAGATGTGCACCTGCCCCTGCAGTGTGTCCTGTTCTTGTTAAAGAGAGCAGTGCCGTGTACTTACAAGCATACTGTATCTGGTGAAACAAACAAATTTCTTTTTCGATATGGGCAGATTAGGGGTGAAATGGCTTTTACCGCAACAGCAATGTGCCATATATTGGTGCCTTGCAAAGAAAGGCGAAATGTCCCCAGAGGTCCTTCGCATTAAACTTATAAGAGAGGATCAACAGAGAGGGAAATGTCTTCACCTCCGTATAGGACTGACTATACACCTATATACACCCTTTTATCACCCAATCTTCAATTTTGTAGAAAGCCACAAAAAAAATCAGACACTACATGCCAATTTGGATGGAAAACCTGGTTCTTCACATCCAAGACCTCACTGATAATCCTACTCAGGCCTGCTTTTGCTGACCTCAAATGGCAAAAAATGGATTACACCCTACAATGCAGTCGCAACCAAGGAGAACGATTGCAAAGAAATGATTTCATCTCTTCAGCCCTCATCCCTGTGTGTAGCAATTGACCAGCATTTCATCTTCCTGCATCCCTCTGGGAGGATCCCATATGTTTTCGGAGCTACAATATAAACTGACAGTTGGGAAATTATTCTGCTTGAACTCTTTCGCAGTTACATTTCCTTGTTTTTATTATGACAAGGCTGTCAAAGAGTGGGACAAAATAGAGCCAAGTAAGAATCCAATAAGTATGATGCCAGAGAGATACTGAAAATTGTGTTTTAAAACTAAAACTTGACAACATGAATGGACAAATAAATACTATAGACTATTTCCCACATATAAAATGTTATTGGCTCATAAAAATGGATCCATAAGAGGAGTAAAGCATGGCCATTTTCTGGTGCACAACTCTAAAACTATAAGGAGCTATAAGGGCACAGAAAACCTTGCTGTAAGCCACAACCGAAAGAGGCCAATTGTAGAGTGTAAAACATCATGCAATTAGAACACAGCCATCAGTCCATCAACATTCTGATTTTTAAGGTAAATTTCTACCCTTTTACTTTTCACTAGTGTGCATTAAATCATACCTCCTTCAGTAATAAAATGTGGGGGGGAAAAATCAGACTAGAGACACGAGACTGAAATACACCTTCTGTCGCATGACGGCAGAACACCAAGCTGCAACAATAGTGTACTGAGACTGTTCTACACGATGCCGTGGTCCCAAAGGGTCAACACCAACATAGGCAACAAAGTCAAACTCCAGGCAAACATGGGATTTGGGGTTGCCACATCTTTGACAAAAATCTCCTCCCCCCAAACTCACGCACAGATGGGAAAACCACCACATGCTAGCTTCACTCCCACTTCATTTGATGCGGGATGCCACGGCAGACTTCTGAATTCCCACTGTCCCCTAACTGCATTAGTCTGTCTCTCCCGTGATCATTCCGCCCTGATACCCGCTCTCCACCAGCTTGAAGATCCTGACAGCTTGCTCCTCTTATCTGACACATCCACCCCGCACCATCTCTGTCCTCCTCTAATTGGTATTCACAATGGGACTCTGGTAATACCATGGGTCCCTTTCCAACACATCCAATAAAAGGAGATTTAACAATCCCCATATAATCTAGATTCCCCTGACAACCAAATATCATTGCAACATTAAATTCACAACAGTGTGGTAAAACAATATCATTCATAAGAGGTGTCTTAGGAGATATTAGTCTAAGTGAGCGTCTTTCATGGTGTCACCAGTAAATCTGTCTTATGTGTGCGGCTTGCAGAACATTTGTATGTAAGTGCGTAACCAACTAAGATAACAGAAGAGAAAAATATTAACGTTTAAAAACAAAAATGCTGTGACAATTAATCAATTAATATAGCGCTGAGCTTAAAGAAAGAGTAGGATGCACCTTGGTCATTAGCATATTTCAGAACCTGAGCCTCACTGCTCTGGGATTGTGGTCTCAGCACCTTTGAACACAGACATCCCACCTTCCCCGAGAGTCTCCTTTAAATCGACAGCAGCCCCCTGGGGGCATCCGCGAATAATGCGCAACATCCCAGAAATGTGTCCTTCCACTATTCAGTGGACCCCATGACCCCACCCCACCCCACTGGCAAATTTTACCGCCACCAACTTGCCCCGGTCAGGAAATTTTACCGCCACCCACTAGCCCTGGTCGGCAAATTTTACCGCCACCCACTAGCCCTGGTCGGCAAATTTTTACCACCAGCAACTAGCCGCAGTCGGCAAATTTTACCACCACCCTTTAGGCCCAGTCGGCAAATTTTATTGCTACCCACAAGGCCTGGTCGGCAAATTTTACCACCACCCTCTAGGCCTGGCTGGTAAATTTTACCGCCAATAATTTAACTCTCAGCACACCAAACCCCAAACCAAATTTTTAATTGCATCATACCATCCAGACAACATTCTGACAGCATCATAAAAGCAACACTATTCCCGTATTTGAAAATAAAATTTGTGGATAAATATTGAAGAAATATACCACAGTATACGTTATTACCATAATGTCACCCAGGCCTAGCCAGCAGCCCTAGACAGCAATTGTCCCTCATCCGCCTGCCTGAAATCAATATGCCTACGGCAGGATGCCTGTGAACATGAAGTAGGAGAAGTCACAACAGTAAATCCTGATTAAGATAAAGCAGCATAACAGGTACTGTACACCAAATCACGATACTAAGGAAATAAACAATGGAAAGATACAGGAAATTGTCAATTGTTGAAACCTGCCTTATATCAATAACTGCATCTGGGATATGCATAGGCGGTTTTAGGAGCTATGCCCTGTAATTTTCATTCTGTAAACAGAAATCTTTAATTGCATTTTATGCTTTCATTCATCGTGCATGCACATGACAAAAATGCCAATTCGAAAAAGCAGTCGCTTATCAGTAATTTAAAAATGTGAATATTTGGTAAGTGGTGTTCTGGGTCAGTGGGTGGGACTCACACTTCCAGGGTTTGCATGTGTACAGCTCTCTATGTGTTCCTGTAGATTTCCTCCAGGTGCCCCAGTTTCGGTACGTGGATCTCTAAATATCCGATAGTGTACGTGTGTAATGTGTAACATACTGTCTGTCACGTCCCCTGGCTCCTGCCCTACGCTTCCTAGGATCCTGCTGTGAATGAACGATTCTAGAAAATCCACGGAGGACAATATGCTAAAATTAAAACTGGAGTTAAAAATATCTAAAAACTAAAATTAAACCTAAAATGTATGTATAGCCATCTAGGTATAGCTAATCTACAGGTATTTTCTGTAGTATGAGCTGCAGTTTAGCTAGTAAGCTGGAAAGTTACCTAATATATAATAAGGGAGGGACGACAGAGTTACTTGGTGAGTAGCACTATCACCTAACAGGATGTGGAGCTTCTTTATTCAGCTGACACAGAATGCCTGGGCATGCATGGCAGGGCATGCATGGTCGTTACACACTGCGACACATGTCAGACACTATACTGCACCTTGTCTGCCTCTGGACTCCCTTACACCGAAACGGGTGAGAGTTGTGACTCTGTGCAAGTTTTGCTATTTTTATTTCCACAATTTGCAGTGTTGCGAGTCAGTTGATATAACTTTCACTTCCCACCTCTCAAGTTTGTAATGTGGAGTTCACACATTTACCTGCTATTCTGCGTTCTTGCTTTGCGTAACTCCTCTCTCCTCCCGCAATCCAACAATATGCAGTTTTGTGTCCTGGTAAATCTGAACAGCCAATAGTGTGCGCACCCTGTGACGGACTAGCATCCCATGCAAGTATTTCCTTGACAAATTAATGTAAGGGACTTAGAATAATAAGCCAAAGCGTTCAACTTCTAAAACAATGCAGAAGCTGCAGTCTGATAACAGGATTTCAGCCATCTTGTTGCTCCCAGAACAGATCAGACAACAATAGCAGGTATACTGATGTGGAATTCATTGTGTGTGTCACATCTAAACCTTGTTTCCCCAGCTGCATATCAACACAGGTACTACCTAGTGTCTCCTTTTCATGAATACTAGTACACACCTTTCCTAATTCACAGAACATCTGCTGCCAATCAACGGGAGCAAGTTCACATATGAAGCGTGGTTCCTCCAGGGCTGACTCGACGCCCGATACCCAAACGTCACCCGTGCCCTCCGAGTTATTGGGTCTGCCTGGCTACTAACTTTGCAATGCTTAAAATTTCTCATTCTTTGTTAGGGATTCTGTGGGTCAAACAGGACACACAAAAAAAAACAAGCAGGATAAATGCCACTATTGTTCATCGATTCACCTTCTGACCGTAGGTCAGTACAGGGCTGCAGAAGGGGTGGTACTGGCTTCACCCCCGCGCCTCTCCTCTTAGCCGCCATAAAAAAGTTAGGTCATTCTTTCCCAAATCCTCTAAAACCCCTCAGACTTTGTGATCTCTTCTGTGTGAGGACTGAATATCAAGCAGCAGCACAGCAGTAAACAATCAGCAAACTCTCCTCCGATCTCCCCCCACCACCCCCATGTGTTTCATTGCTTGGTTTCAACCAAATCGAAGACTCTATCATGAAGCTTCCTGAAACACTCAAATGCAACTGGGCACAGTGTCATTCGATGAGGTAATACTGATTCAACACATCACTAGCTGTAAGTAATGTAAAATATCCATCTTGTTTTCTGTAATATACCTCTTGTATTACACAGTAATAAAAAAAAACTCTTAAATTAGTTGAGCTTAACCATGCGTTCTATATGTCCATGCGAGTATTTACAAATATTCCACGTTCAGAAGGGGACCAAACCCCCCCAAGAGTCAAATTCTAGAATCTCCCCTGAGTTTCAGTGAGCCTGGAACCTAGAACCTTCTCATGTTGTACAGAGTACAAGGCAGGGAAACCCTGGATGGGATGCCGGTGCTTTAGCTCAAAAATGCTCATGAATGGAAGAATTGGCTATTTTCACACAATCAATATAGTATAGAAGCATTAGATATATAAAATGCTGATATTACTCATTTTGGGAAAGGACAAGCTTGTCACCCTGATCCTTTCCGTTTCAGACAGAGCATTCCTCAAGGGGGAACTCTGCTCTAAGAAAAACACATCAGATTTTCTAAATTCCCATTTTCTGAATAATTTATCCTGATACTTTATTACTGGAGTTTTTACTATATTTTTCAAAAATAGACATCAGTGGATCTGATAAGAAATTGCAGGATTTTTATGCTGAGATACCGATCAGCAGAGGTCAGGAGAGGCACTTTAGGATCTTGCGTAACCTCATTTCATGTCTTTTGATGCTTCGAGTGGAGATAAAGGGTGGCTTCTAGACCCTGCCGAGATCGATATTTTAGATCCCCCTCCGTGAGATTTTCGAGTGTGATTTCTCAGGAGAAAAATCGGAGAGCCACGAGATAAAGTGGTCGTTGTTTTGCGACGACCTCATTTTCAGAAATAGGGGAGGCAGAAATAAAATGGGGGGGGGGGGGGTAGGGGAGCAGAGAGCTCACTGCATTTCCTCTGGGTTAACACAAAGGCTTACGCATGGGAACGTCCTTATCTCCCCAGTGAATGGTGACGCTTCATCTTGAGCAGTGTTCATTTACAGTTCTACATGATGTTTATCTCCTTGGCGATGGATCTTTACAGTTGACGTCTGAGGTCAATAGAGACAAAACGATGCCCCTTTCTGATTGTAAAACAGAAATAGTTAAAATATAAAACACTGCTGCACTTCTTGTCATTGAATAGTCCTATTATGTTCTTGCTTTGTTAGAAGTTGTCGTGCAGCTCCTGCTCCAATCCTGCTTGCACCTTGGTGTTCATTGGAAGATCAGCCTGGCTGCAGTTATGCCTAGTTCACTCCTTGACAGCATGTATGTTTGCAATGTGACATTTGTCTCACCTGTGTGTAGCTTTAGACAAAGGCATCTGCTAAGTATGTAAAATGTAAACGCTAAAAAACAATAGTGAAAGCACACAACAACCCTACATCACAATTTTGAATATTATTATGACCTTGTTAACACTATATGTATTTCTCATCCATGAACATTGCCGAAACGAAATACATAAATAACAAATATAGCATTTAAAGAACCATGGCATGATTTTTTCCCAGCCTGCCCCATCAACAGCTACCTTCAGACCCTTCAATAGCCGTTGCTATTGTCCTCCTCACGACGTTCACATTAAGAGATACTCTGCTGTAAGAAAACTATATCTTAGTCTTTAGCAGGGTGACATTATAACACTGGTATTCAAGCCAACGCCTCAGCAGAGCTTGGACACAGAGAGCTGTTCGGCTAAATGACTTGTCAGCCTTTATCTACAGCAAAACAACCTCCATAGATTTGGGGGGGGGGGGGGGGGGGAGCACAACCACGCAAATGGAAATGGCCTATGCATGAACGTGTCATTTGACTGCCTTTTTTTGCGATTCTATTGCTCAACAGTGGAATTGCAAGGGACAATATTTACCCATTCTACCGGGAAAAAAAATGGAATCGCACTCTTCACTATATTGTAAATCCTGTACTACAAACTTGCGATGAACGCAGTGCGGGAGTCAGAATAAGGCAGCATTTAGGATCCATTCGGCTGCCTGTCGGATCGCCTTTCTTAACTCTCATGAACGCGGCGCAGAATCAATCCTCGGTAGAATCTAAAGCAATAAGTGACCGTGCTGCACAATGGAAAAATCAGCAGAGATCCAGCAGAGGATGGCTCATGGCCATTCACCCTGATCAGCTACTCTCTTTAACACAGGGCGTCATGCATTATCATGTAAAAGAATCATTATCGAGTCCCACTTTGACTCTAGGGAGCAGTCTCACTGGGTGACTTACAGCAGAAAAGAGTCACAGTACTTCAGTTTACCCGGCACAGCATTTCCTTTTGTTATGGCCTATTTGTCACAATAGATCCTATTTCTCATATCAGCTGTAAACCTTTTCGAACTGCTTAATTGACTGTGCAGTTTGATTGCCGATCAAAGCCGCAGGCATGACGACGACTCTGCATAAATCAGAAATATCAGCCCACCATGAGGGGACGCCCCAAAACAGCGAGCGTCAGGTCACGCCAGGGAAAAATATTTGCTCACGGGGGCGATGGGAACTGGCAGTTCTGGTAGAGAGGTGTCATCTTCCAGTCACAAAGCCAAAGGTTTTCAGCAGTATGACAGCTTTAAATACACTCTAAACACTTTGCTAACCGGTCACTTTATCATTTGTTCACATATGTGGTAGGAAGCAACTGTGCTCCTTAAAAACTGTTAACTATAATTTCTCTACCTGGTCCTATAATTGTTTTTTTCCTCCTAGAACTCCACATTACGCAATTCATTCCTCCTGCTGATTTTCTCAGAAGACATCCAGTTGATAGTGTCTCAAAGAAATGGAATAAAGTGGTCTAAATGAAAATCAAGATGGCAATTAAATTCATCATCAAAACTGCACTTAATTAATTAAAACATATTCCTTGTGGTACGGGAGTGGGAGAGAGGGATCTTTCCATATGAACGTCAATGCAGCCATTACCTGTATAAACACATTACATGATTAATGGCAAACAACTTGTTCAAACCGGAATTCCCGAACCAGTATTAGCCAGGGAATGTGAGTCCTTGTGTGATTTATATAAGCATGGGGGAGTAATGATATTCTCTTGATAATAAAGTAGCAAAGTCGAAATGCCATATTCCTCTAAGTGAAGATACTAATGGTTGGCATTCCACCCTTCATGTATAAGAGCAACGCAGTATTCCCAGGATATTTACGCAAGAACTACTCCATCATGGCCACGTAATGGCTTTTAAACAGCACATAATCCACACAGCATCCGAAGCAATATTGAACAATTGAAAGTTAATGCACCCATTGGGAAAAATGTGTAAATCAGCATGGGATATGCCTGATAAAGTGTTCACCCATCGAGGCGTTTACCGAACATGCAATGTAATATGCAAACAGAGGTTGATGGGGGGTGGAGAGTTATGTAAATGACTGCAGGCTCTATCGAGTCAGAACTGAAGAGAAGTCATCCCCGTTCATGTAGCGGAGCCAGAAGGTGAAATGTACACAGCCCATCTTTGGCATAATGACATGTTTTGTATGTGTGAATATGCTGTGAAGGCAAGAAACCAAAAGCATCTATGAACAAATGTGGTATTGCGGTTTCGACCAAGTTATACATATAAAAGGATTCCAGATTCCTTAGCAACCTGCTTGCAGAGATAGACATGATAGACAGATAGACAGATAGATAGATAGATAGGAGAAAAAAACATCAGAAATGTAGTTAACATTACTTTGGTGCATGGGTTGCGGGGGTTAGTTTTATTTTTCATCTTGAATTACGCCAAACTTTCAACTAATACGGTATTACAGTTGAGCTATTGGTTATTAAGTGATCAATCTTGAGCTGTAAAGTCTGAACTTTAATTGCAATTAAGGCCAGCCCTGAATATTATGATGATACCAACAGCAACACTTTAATAATTAATTAACATGTAACTTTATGTTAAATCTCTCAGTATTAATGAACTTTATATTAATTGCATGTTTGAAAAAATATAGAATCCCCTAATAGTAAGAATTAATTGTTAATTAATTTGTTAAAGAAAACACTGAAAGATTCATACAACTAATTTTACGGTTGTATTCGAATATAATAATTGAGTCAAATAAAGTTCATAAAATATATTTCACTTTTTTATGTGCCCCCAAGGATATGTCGCTTTTAGCCTTATATGTGACATACGTGTCTTCGTTTCCAAACAGCTCAATCAAACCTAATTAATTAAGAAGTTGATTGGAACAAAATCCAGAATTCCCATGGGTCGCCCAGGAGCAGCATTAAGAAACCCGGTATTGAAGCTCTGTCTTCGTTACAAGTCGATGGTATTTTCACTGCATAATGCGGTGCCTGAAAATGCGAGTCTCCATTATAAAACATTATGCCAACAAAATAAGCCTTTCCGTAAGTCGACAGCAAAATATTGATTTCAGCTTGAAGCATGCGGTGTGCCGGTTATATCGATCAACTACATTTAAATTTAATTTGATTTGTCAGCTTTTTGGTATTTTGTAATATCTGAAGTGGACTATTATACTATTAAATCTTGAGCCTAAATTGTGGTGGCCACTATTAAACAACCTATGGTAACTCCGTGTCAGTTTTCCAGCGCTGTCATTTCTTAAAATTCCATGGCATCCATTAAATTTACAGTAGCCTATATTGAACTAGTTCTATACTCATAATTCCGAAAACTACAGATAAGTAGGGAAAGTGTCTCCAATATATCACAGATTAAATCAATTGTGTTAAACACAGGTTTCGTTGCTAGTGTTTCTTCCTTAGTCTTCCAAAAGATTATTGATTGCGACGTGGTAAGTGAAAATTGTTCATTGGTACAGTTTTTTTTTCTTTTTTTTCCTATTTATTTGTCGGACGCCGTTTAATAACCTACATTTTACAAAAGCCTGTAATTAAATTGGCAGTAATTTCGAAGATCACTGGATTTGAAAACGTTACATAAGTAATTATCTGTAACATTCACAGCATTAAACGGGAAATGCTAGGCTACATTGTATCTGTAACAAAATAGACTAGAGCCATAGGAAAAGCGGTCGAGACGGTGCTGCATGGCTTGAGATACAATTAACAAGCAACGATTTTTGGGCTTTAGACAGTCGCTTATACTGTTGCGAGAAGCAGGGAAAATGCACCGATCCTCCGGGCGCTACCGGGAACTTGGCAGACCAACAATAACGCATGTTGTGCCATAATTAAACGCGTCGAAAATAAACCAACTTAAAGCCATGCAACCATATTCGAATAATGCTTAAATAACCAGCCTCCGAGACCAGAAAACGTCGTTTGATTTTTTTTACTGCTCCTTTCATACACACAAGCATACACTGTATAGATACACGCATACAACCATAGGTGAAAAAGAGCCATTCTTCATCATAACATCGCTAATATGCATGACTGTAAAATCCATCTTTTCCTTTTACACTGCTACATCGCACCTACTAAGTTTTTAATTAATACACAGCTTTAATAAGTTGTTTTTAATTGCCTGAACGAAATTGATGGGACGGAATTTCATGTTAAAATGATGGAGTATTTCTGTGTGACTTAAACAACACTTAAACAAAATGCTACACACGGGAGAAAAAAAAAGTTAGGTAAGTGGATGTAGGTTTCTTCAACGCGGTTGCTAGAATATGTCCAGACATAACCGCAGTGGGTGATTTCTAATAATAAATCATTTCAAACTCACCAGAATTTTGTTATTAGATTGGTCAACACGTAACGCAAAATACAAGAAAAAAATCTGCTGGCTAATTCTGGTTTCAACTATGTGGGAGATCATGCAGGCACCGCAGATGGCTATAGAGATACAGATAGATTGGATTATGTCCATCTCACCTGAATTGCTGCCAAGTGGTGAACTTGAAAGCCATTGCAGGCAAGCCCGATGGTCTGTAATTTAACCAGACTCTAAAGTTTTAAATATAAAATGACACAATAAGAAAAAAAGATGTTTTTTTTTATTGCTATAACCTTATTAATACCGGTTATTATTTCCAAATTCAACGGATCGCTGCGTCGCCGCAATCACCGATCTCATAACGGGAAAAATATATATAAAAAAGCAACAACTTTAACAAACGATTGCTGAAGGAAGCCACGTTAAAAAATGGAAAGATTCTGCTTACCTAAAATGAGCTTTCTATATTGTCCGATTGATTGTCAGTCAATAAGAAAACATACGGTCATCAAAACGCCGGATCAGCACAAAGAACGGTTCCGTCTGATTTAAGTATGTGGGGTGTAAATGATATTTCATCCAGGTATCCCATTCAAGCAACAACCAAGTTGTCCAAAAGTGAGTTTAATCCAATAAAATTGCTTAGGTTTTCTCCGGTGTGAGGTGCCAGACAAACTGCCAAGCTTCCTTCAAATAAACGTGATCCAGAAATGCGAAAAATATAACTATTAAAGACAAAATACAAAATGAGAGAGAAAGACTAAACGGAGAGAGAGAATGAAGGGCGAGATTAAACATCAAAGAAGTCCGCCTCCTCTATGACAAGAGCTGTTGATCAAGGATCCTCCAAACGTGCTGTCGCTACTCACCATCCCCAAATGCACATGTGCGATCTTAGGGAGGGCTGCAGCGCGGAAGGAGCGAAATCTTTGTACATTTCATGAGTATCCTGTAATACCAGATCCGATGGGGGGTTTCCTTCAGAGTGCCGCTATGTGAAAAGCACACAACACTGGCTCCTTATGAATTTCTCTACGTGGTCCTAAAGCCCGCAGGAAGTTAATGGAGCGGCTTTCAACGGCGCGTTAAACCTGCATTATGCTTGCCGGGGGAGAAAATGAAAATGTGCCTTACAGCTTAAAAGCGTTTACTCCTCCATAAAAAAAGCATAAACACATCGCAAAAAATGCATACTGCGTCCAGGATACAAAAAAAGTTATTAGCCTGTTTCCAAAGACACCAGCTGCATCATCAGCGAGTCTACGAGCACCAGCAGACAGCACGGTTCTCGCTTAAATATACATTTACCGCCGCCCAATGGAAATACCAGAAACAATCCACAGCTGCGAATTATGGTCTTAAAGGGCTACCTCCGTATCAAATGTACAAAATATTGCTCCAACGCCGATTCAGTATGTGCGTGAATTTTTTGTTTCTGATTATTATTGAACCAGGGACTGGAAGAATCCGACCTCTCACCTATTCACCGCCAAAAAAGAAGCTATCGCTGATTTAATATCATGCGATTGCTTAATCTCGTTGCGAGTGCCTTCTATTTCATGCTGCAGCAATTTGCATATCAGAAAGATGCGACCATTTCCCCGGTGCTCAGCCCCTTTCATGGTTTTGCCGTTTATCGAGAGGCTGGGAGTTTGTTCCACACTCAGCGTTATTTACAGACACGAACTGAGGCTGATCGCTGGTGGGATACTTCGTATCGCATGTTCGTATTCCATCACTGGCCGTATAACAAGAAAATCAAGGCATCTCACTACGCTTACTCTACCCCTAGTCCATTAAGAAGTGTTGATCTTTATTAAACATTTAAATGAATTATTAAATAACTCCGGCTTATGTGCCGCATAATATAACACACACATACACATAGATGAATTGTGTTTAAATTCAATGGGGATGGTGTAAAATACGAATGGGAGCAAGGGTTGTTGCGTGCAGAACTGAATATAGATTAATTCTAACCGCTTTAACGCATTTTCAACACGTGGAATACGAATAATAAACAAAAACACCATATTTGAGTTGTAAATAGGCCTACCAGGCCTATAACAGCTTTACATTTATATTTTGTTAAAAAACTTGTGGCAGTGGTTTACGTTATCAAAAAAAAAGCTGCATTACAGATAATTTCCCCTATATGAACACATACAAGAGACACATTTATTGTAGCTAAAAGATTAACTGACTAGTTATTTATCTTGCCACTCGGAATTACTTGCCGTCTAAAGTTTTCGCGGCTAAGCCTTTTGGCATGATACACACCTTGGAATTTAACTGGTTCTGACCCAGGCTTAGAGTGTATAATCATAATCCAGGGCACTCATTAGAATTAAAGTGATAATTTCTTGCCGCGCTTGTTGTAAGGACTAGAGGTTCACAGGAGCTTGGGGCCTGAATGGCAGCATTTGATTACTATAGGACTGTGTGACTCAGGCAAGGGGGCAGCTTCTGGAAACGGGGCCACGTGACTCGCATTTTGATGAAGGGATATTGAGGAGAAGAAAGGCCCCCTTCTGAGGGAAGGTTTGCACAGCTTACGCGTTCTGTTACACAATCCTGGGGTAAACGTGACATTTTAATGAATGGACTGCTGACAATCAACGCTTTGCTTTACTGCACAGAGTTGGGTAAATTATTTTTAATGATGGCATTTAAACTGATGATTATCTGCATCCAATACGCAGTGTATTGACAACATGTCTATTATATGTAAAACAAATGATAACTTTTGTGCTTGCACTGGGTATAAAATGGGTAAACAGGCTACATTCTCAAGATAAACATAGGCCCTATTTTTTAAATACTTTTTAACTGGAGGACACTTGAGACGAAGTTACAGAACAAACTCATAAACTAATTTGATTTTTTTTTTTAAATAGAAACTCTCTCAGACCAAAAAAAGATTTATCTTAAAACAAACACAGAGACTAATTTCTAATCAGGAATACAGAAGGATCGAATCAGATGCTTTAATCTCCTTGGCAACAACAAGGATCCCCATGAATGGTAGCATGGGAAAATCTCTTTAGGTGTGAAAAGTAAACACACTTTTTTTTTCCCGATAAATAAAGCATAGAGTGACATTGACCTCCGGAACTGTAGACGGTATCTGCAAAATCCTCAAGGATTGTACAGCCATCACCTGCTATTCGGTAAATCGACTCTACGCAGTTCAGCGGCACATTTTCAGTCGCTGCAGGTGGAGCAGCGTCTACTTGCCATTAATGTCGAACGCAGAATATGCAGCACGTGAGCTAATATGCCGACGTGACTTGCATAATCACCTTTTGAGATCCGTCCTCCTTCAGGCAGGGAAGTGGCGAATGAACAGATACACATCCTCTTCAGCATAAAAGTTCTCAGCAGATTCCCTATAAGGTGGAAGAGCAGTGAGGCTAAAAATAAGCTTTCCACCCATCTTCACCTCCCAAACTTCTGCGACGACTGCATTATTCTGGTAATATCGATGCTGTCAGACTTGCCTTTCCTCTGTTGCTCTGTAAGTGGGGCTCCGTTAAACCGAAAGCTGGGCTGAGCAGGAGACGGATTTCCGCAAATGTTATTGTGAAGCCCGTGTACACCTCAGAGACGGGCGATTATTGGCCAGCTTCAGGCTAAGACACCTAGGCCTTGTTGAGTTAATTAGACTGCTCTGGGGAAAATAATTAACAATGCATAAAAAAAATCTCATATTTTCCCCCTGGTAAAATTTAAGTTGCATTAATTCACAGTTTGCGCGAAGACAAAATACAAACAATATTTAAAAGCTTTTTTTTGAATTAAAATTTTTGTTTTTATTGTATCAGAATGCAGTCCTCCACAGGTCTGATATCTCAGAATGAAATGAAGTTTTTTTTTCCCCCACATCATACAGCTAATATTAGTAACAATGATAATTGACGGTTGAGGGGCACAAATTCCATGGGCTTGAAAGAAGGTGCCCTTGTGTAGGTGGAACCTAGGAGACACGGTGTCCTGGGAGATATGTACCTGTTTTAGTGGTCAGCTGGCTTTTTCATTTTAAACAGGAACAATGACAATTGGCAAAAAACGGCAAGCCAGAAATTGTCCATCGAAAAGGCATAGAAAACAGCTTCACAACTAGCAGCCACCAGGAAGGAAAGTGGCCGTCCATAGAAAACGAGAGGCAGATGGGCGCAGAAAGGTTCAATTGCTCGACTCATGTCCTCTTAAGGCCTTGGTATTTTTAGGGAGAAGGAATTCGAACTGATATTCCGGAATTCAGACATGTCTCCTTGGCAAAGGCAAGTGGGATGGAAATCTCATGCTGCTGTACCCTCGGTGGGGGAGGGGGGAGGGGTGGCACATGATAGGACCCACTCTGCCTTGTTCTTGAGCTCCTGGAAGCCGATGTTTTACCTGGAGCGATGTTTGGCAAGTACACGGCCGTGAAGGGTGCACATGGACGCAATTAGTTCCGTCTCAGAATCACAACAAGGTTTTACCGCAAGTGGTGCTTTCATGCGTCATCTGATTTGTCGCGTGCATGAAATTTATTTTATCTTAAGTTAGAATGCAGTTAGTTAAAAATAATACTGGACAACAACGGATGTTTGTATTATCAAAGTAGAAGGTGAGTGATCAAAGTCTGACATGCAAATTGGAAAATCTGCAAAAATGAAAAAAAAACATAACAACAGTTTGTGGCATTTAACTTTGAGTACATTTTTAACAACCTCTAGTGTTTATAGCTTTGTGCAATGCTGACCAAGCAAAGAGAATTCAAGCAAATTCAAGCTTGTGAGAGTTTTACTTACACAAAAATGTTCTGAGGGCAGAACAAAAAAAAGATTTCTTCAAAGAGATAACCAATCAGACTGTAGAGGAATTGGGTCCATGCAACAAAAGGAGGCGGAACAAGACATCTGATTGGTTACTTGAACCAAATCTCCTCTACAATCTGATTGGTTATCTCCCTGAATTAATCATATTTTTCTTCTGCAGTCAGAACACTTACAAGCAAAACTCCCATGAGTCAAGTTCAATGACCCACTTTAAAATTTAGGCAACAAACTGAAACGTTAAAATGGCATGAACACTTTGAAAGAACATTATGACTGTATAATATATCATCAGTATACACGGGTAAAGAGTAAAATGCTACTGCATCCCTATGTTGTCTCTTTCCGTTCCCATTTGAGATCCTCATCTCAGCTGTTCCAGCAGCATTACCATCTGGCAGTCAGGAGAAGAGCACGTCTTGAGAATTGAAATCACTAAACACAAATTACTCATTTCAATATTGCTAGTCCTATTGAAACGCAAAAGTTTTTTTTCTTAACCTTTTGCAATGTGGTATAAATGTTGAACAAAAGAAAAGCAACATAATATGTAAAACTTACGTATTGTTTCGTTTTGTCATGTTATTGTATTGGTCTTTATGACATGGTTTGTTTAGTAACTGTATACAACATACAGCTGTACAGAGATTAACAGAATCACATACAAACTTTTACAATAGCCAGCCCCAGAGATCTATCCAGATTTATTTTAGCTTTTGTTTTGTTTTTCCTAAAACAAAATAGCTGCCAACTTAATCAATTTTACAGGTTAGTGAAACAACTCTGGTTATACAGATTCACAAGGGTACAACAGCAATGTCCATGCAGGACTTGAACAGGTGGTTCTTCAGTTAGATGGCAATACCCTTAAACACTACTCTGCCTGCTGCCAGATATTCAATTAAGGGGTTTATTCTGAAATATGCAGCATGTCTCCAGCTGTAGGCATGAGTTATTTTGTCATTCAGGATAAAAAAGGAGAACTTCATACTTCAGCGTAGTGAGATGCCAGCCATAGGAGAATGTTCACTGCAGAAAACCTGCGGAGACACACAAACTCCACCGTCCAAAACATTTGTGAGACAAACAAACAGAACCAGCACAGCGGTACCATGTAAAACCTTGGATAAAAGCACGACCCCTCCTGGTTCTGGAACTGAAAATCTTTTTCTCCCATAAGCAGCTTTCTCCATGGTACAGCAATACCATCCATCCAGTCCAGACCGATGTTCACAAAGTACTCAGCAATAGTGACTCTGCCTCTTCAGCAACCAAGGAGTTTTCTCTTTTTTTTCCCCCCACATCCGTGCCAAACCCCTTTTACTGCCATCTGCTGTGGATTGAAATATATTGGATCACAACTTTGGCTTTGGTTAATTGGAAATGGCTGGTCTGTCCAAGCTAGTCAAAGTCACTGCAGAAATACAGGAAATGTGCAGTACAACACAAGCCTTTATAATGATAAGATTAATAAGAAATAAGGACTGAACAAATGTAAACGAACGTGAAGATTGCTCTTGTGATGCTTGGTGTCATTCCAATATAAAAGACCAGCAATGCAAAGATACATGGAAAAGCTTTGTTTGTGGCCTAAAATCTGAAGTCAGAAATGTGTCCGTCAATTCTGTTAATTACAAAAATGCACATTTCATTGTATGTCACATATTGAAGTATACATAAAACCATACTGTTCTGCTTTGCATCTGCTTCTCGTCTTGCTATATCCTTGCATATCAGGACGGCCCGGTCGGGACAGATCTGCAGGCAGATCCACAAAGAGCACATTGATCAGCGATGCAGATGAACAGCTTCGGCGCCGACGAGAGTCCATCAAGACTTTTTGTCGGAGTCAGCGGGTGTATCTCCCGCCTGCAGTCCTTCGCCTGCATGTGGATAAACGGGAACGGGAGCGTGTGGAACTGGTGGGGGGGGGGGGGGGGGGCGCGGGGGTGCAGAGCTGATAATAACACCCCACCGTGCCTGATGGAGGACGCGCGCTCAGGCGGAGAGCGTCCTGAATGCCGACGCTCCAGTTACAGTGTCCTCGTTAGCAGAGTCAATGGAGACAAACTGGGGAGTGGGAGAAAAGCAGGCTGAAGCGTGTGCTTGTTTGCTTTGTGATGCATAAATCATTCGGGAAATTATCCATCTGAATGATTCATTCAAAAAAATGAACAATCGAAAGCAATACTAATATTACTACTAGTGCTACTGTGGGCATTGGAGGGGCATGGATGTCCTGGCAGATCCAGGGGGGCCCTTATGTCCCTCCAAACCAATCATGGACAGTGGTGGCTTGATGGCTAAGGAAGAGCACTTGTAACTGAAAGATTGCAGGTTTGAATCCCTGACTAGCAAGGAACCGACCCCAAGCACTGCTCCCGGGGCCCTGCTATGTCACATACGGGTTAAATGCAGTGGGAACATTTCGTTGTTGTGCACTGTGTGCTGTGGTGTGTCAACACTGATCACTCAACAATTCAAATTCATACTATTACCAATTACAACGAGAATAATAGTGACAACAATATAGCGATAACAGCGACGGTATCAGCAACGAAAATTATAATAGTTCTTCTGTGAAGCTGTAGCTTACCTGAGCTGCAGTCTAACCCATCCGACGGTCCTTTTCTCTGATCATGCAACATGGCCGTTCGCAGTGAGTCACTCTTCATCTGCTCGTCTCCTTTCATCTGTTGTCCTGTGAGTCTCTTCGCTGTCGTTATTTATGAAAAAGATAAACAGCTAAAAAACTATATGAAACAGCTTTACAAACAGTCCGCGTACTTCCCTACAATGTAAAAATAACAGGTTTTATCACACTGGGAGGACATAGCAGACAGTTTTTCAGGCCCAGCCTGGTCATTGTGTGGCCCTGCTGACAGCATCAAGCAACATAACCCTCCTAAATCATTTTAATTATTATTATCTACAGACTCAATACATTCAAGATTCAAATCCATTAAGTCCATATCAAAATGTAAGAAATCGATACATTTGCATTTACATTTATTTTACAGACACTTTTGTCCAGAGCAACGTTCAAGAGAGGGAAATAGTTCATTATATACATACATGCCCTCTGTCATAATCGTTCCAATGAATTCTCAGGAATATAATAGAATAGGCATAGTTACCAAGCTGGGAACATGACCCAGCATAAGTAATTATTATTATTTTTTTTTTACAGGATATATCTCTGTCTGTCCGAAATCACATAACATGCACAGCAGATATGATCAGTACACCTGAAGTAGGCAAACAACCCTGACAATTAAACAGGCTATACTCCAGGCTACATATCCCATTAAACCAGATAAACACTCCAGTGCTTAAACATTAAAAGCAATTAAATTCTCTACTAACCACATTTATTTACAATAGAGCCAAATGGACCCACCCAAAAAGTTAAATAAGGGAGCATCAGATCGATATCAGATCAAGTGCATCGATAATGAAAATACATATGAGATTTTGCAGTATTATGATGGATACGATAATGACTTTAGATTCTATGTCCTCAATGCATTTAACGAATGGTCGCCTGGAAAAATGAGGAGAGGAAACCCTTAATAGTCTAGCCAGCCATTGCTGAATGAAAGACATGAGTGATATTGAGTGACATCGACATTGCTGTTTTTTTTTTTGTGGCAGTTCAATGGAATGACACCACATAATTAAATCCAGCTACAGACACATCTATCCACATAAAAACAATCATGTTTTCCTTCAGTGATCGAGGTGAATATAATGTCGGTAGCATTCGATTTTACGTGCAAATCTTCAGCATGGTATGCTGTCGTTTGTTGCCAATGTCATGTTAAGTAGGTGTTATACTGTGGAAGAGATCGGGAACCGACAAATGCTTCATCAACAGTTCACTCTTTGCTAAGGAAGTGTGATGTTTGTGAATATTTCAGGAGCACGTTAAATCAGGATTGGACCATCGATGGAATACTAGCCATGAAACCAGCAAGATTAGGCAAACAAACTCCAGAAATACCAGTGGTATGACGCGAGTCTCTGCAGGATGGAGCAGCGGGCGTGCCCATGGCTTGACGAGCATGTCAGAAGCTTAGTGAGCATGTCTAAATGTTGGTGGGTGTGTTGCAAGATGGGAATGGGAGTTTATTGACATGATTTTCAGAAGATAGAACTAACCTTTTGGAACACTTGTGCGTCACCTTTCAATACACCCACCAATTGACACGCCCATCTTTTGACACACCCTCCTTTCAACACGCCCACCTTTTGACACGTTTACTACTCCACCCTGCAGAGACCTGTACTTGGCTGTAGTGCTGTGACAGTGATTAGGCATGCAAAAACCTTCATCGTTTTTACTTGCATTCAAAAGCAAGTAATTCATGAACCAAGTGAGAACAAATGCCCTGCCCCTCCGCCCACCTCCATCAAGATACTAAAAGCTAACTGATGGGTTTGTCTAAGCTAGCTATGTGTTATGGGATGCAGTGTCAGGTTTCCAGTGATGTTTCATTGAGCTCCAAGGTACAAGCGCTGGAGAAGGTTCCTCATTTTCACCAGAAAGTTCTAAAGCAATCATCATTCACTGTGAGATATGTGTATTATAAGTATGTTTAAACAAGTTTGCAAGATTTTAATTAATTTTGCCTCACTTTTAGAATGTACTGAATATACACTCACTCAGACAGTGAAAAGAGTAGACGATTAAATAATTATATTAAACAGAGTCGAACAAAATAGCATTTATACTGCATATGGCAAAAAAGGAATTACGCTTTCAGAAATGTCCCAAACCCTGTAGGGCACAGTACACAAACAGAAAAGGATTATAAATTCCAAGCAGTCAAGAAATGGCTAAGAGAAATAAAAAACCTTCCACTGCAGATAATGTCATGTTTTATACATGGAGAAAGCATGTACCATTTGCGTATACCTCAGAATAAATCAGTGCTGCCTTGAGGTAGCGCATATGTGCAAAAGGGTATTTAAAAAGGTGCAATATACAAACATCTTATTAACACGCCTCTTAAAATTGATATACACAGGTTATGAATTTCTAATATGAGCACAGAAAATGTAATTGATTCCTTAAAGTAAAGATTATGTAGCATGATCACTAAGGAACAAATAATGATAATAAAGTGTAGCTACCAAATCCCAAAACCAAAACACCTGACTTCTTAGTATCCAGAACCACACCTAGCGCGTGCGAACAGAAAATCCATTTAATTCTGGAAGAACCTGAAACCACCCATGCAGACTCGAAAGCATTAAACAATTAACGGCTGTTTCAAGGGACCTGGCATGGGGGGTTGGGGGGGAGGGGGGGGGGGGCTGGTCAATTGTGCTGAATTTTTCTCTGGTTTCTTTAGTAGGACTGGAAAGGAAGGTGAGGGGAGGGCAGGACACTGCGCAGCACTGGAGCACTGGAGACGGGATTGTTTACAGTCATCGGTGACAGTGACCCAGATTGGCCAAAGTTACCAGCAGGCGGACTATTTCAGCTCTGGACTAAAGTGTGTCAGTATCCCCCCCCCCCAACCATTTTGGCTCTGTTGGAGCACCCGGCATGGCTTGGAGCGCCGCGTTCTGTTGTCTCCCATCGCGGCCTCCCGCCTGTCTCTGATGGCACAGAGAGAGCCAAAGCCATGGGTGTATCCCGGCGACATGGGGGCCGGGCCCGCCAGCAACGCCCAACCCCCCCGGTTCAGAGTTTCTCCTGGATGTGGGTCAGAGTGCGCCTTTGTCTTCTTGGCTGCCATCTTCCCCACGGCCCAACCGGAAGAGCAAGTGACCTGGGATTCCGCCCAGTCAGTCCTGCACATGTCCATGTTCTCCGTGAACATGTCTGAGGAATGAGGTTTGGATCCTGTGTAGAAATACTTACATTATGAAACTGAGCAGTTCGGCCGAGCGTTTTAAAGTGCATCGGATATTTCACATAGGTGTTCAGAAATGTACTTCAAGGATTTTAATCTGTGGATCACAATTTTGTTATCTGTAGAATGAATAGAAGCAAAAGATGCCAAAGTTCTAATGTTTTATGGCACCATTTAACAATGTCGGCACAGTTTTCCCACAGTTCGATATGTGTCGCGGTTTTTGGACACAAGTACGCGTACAGTTTAGGTATTTTTATATTTAAGAGGAACATAAACACACATGACTCTCTGGGGTTATGGTGATCCAGGAGTCTATCCCAAATAGCAGGAGAGCACCCTGGATAAGCACCATCCCAAAATTGTTTATGGACTGTGAGAAGAAAAGCTGAATGCCTAGAGAAAACCTGCACTGACACAGGGAGAAGATAAAACATCACAAACACAGGCCAAGCATGGGACTCAAACCCACAAACATGTGGAAAATGCCATGCTAATCACTGAGCCATCACACCACTCGTAATTAATCATAATATAAAAGATATATAAGTCCATGAAGGTGTGCAGTCATACTTGGAATGTTTAGACAGTTAGGTATACAAATTTTTACAGAAAGAAAGTCCAGATATGACTCAAAATAAGATAAATTGGTTCTATTTAAAAGCAATACAATTGTTAAAAGGCTAATTTAAGAGACAATAATGTTGCCCATATGCTTTAAAAGAATATATATTATGAATACGATGTTTTCCAAACAATGTAAAATGCCTAATATTACATTTTGGCTTCTGAAATATGAGTGTTCCATAAGACTTTTCCTAGAAAAGTCTCTCAAATATAGTACTATATATTTTTTTGAGGACCATTATATTTCTGTAGTGAAAGTGGACCTTATCTTGCAATACACTTAATATTAACCAATTAACCCATTTTGTATATGAAGTATAAAAAACAACATATACTTGAATCAATGTAGCCTCTGAGCTCTCAGCTCCTACATGCTTGTCTCCTTTTTTAACGTTGCCACATAAGTAAGCAACACACATTGAGTGCATTTCTGGAGTAGGATAACATTCCTGAACAGGTACCATCCCTCAGCTGCCAGGACGAGGTGTTTGTATGTGGGGGGGGGGAGCAAAACTCCAGGAAGGGGATAACATCAGGCACAGGGACACAGCAACACCAATGGAGTCTTTCCTTTTTATTTTTGACAGAATACGCTGTAATACTGCAGCTACACTGCCTACATCAGCAACTCCCTAAGGTACAGCATAGCTTTGTACGAACGCACTCAGGACCATTACCAAGGTGACCCGATGTTACATGGTAACGACAGAACGAGCTGCTCACTGCTCATAAACACCCATTTACAAGGCATGCGGAGCTGCCGTCTCTTTTTTCACATTCCTTCAGTTGAAAATATTAATATATGTATAGATTTTTTTTGTTTATTTATGACACGACATAAGAATGGTTTCTATAAAACAACAGGAACCTTCTCTCTATGGAGGTGACAATAAAAATGTAAACTAGTTGGGCGTCAGGGTTGGGAATAACGTTTTATGTAACTTGGCTTTGTCTGTGTTTCTTAATATCTCGGTCCCGGTGACCGAGCAGAGAGGAGCCACACGCGGTCACTGATCAAGACCGTCGCTGTGCTTCCTCATCGCATCCTCTTCACGGGGCTGCATTTTTCTGCGCTAAATTGCTTTTGAGACTGAGTTTACAGTATATGTTTTTTTTTTTCTTCCTTGCCCAATGGATGTGCCTCAGTGGTCTTCACATCACTAGGAGAAGTTATACAAGCAATTTGACTTATTCATCTGAGGGTTATCAGACTGACTACCACGGATTTCAGCACCGTAAAGGGGGCAGGCGGGGGGGGGGGGGGGTAGTTAGAATGACTCCAAGAGCCTCTGTGTGACAGGGGCCCTAAAAAATGTGGATGGATTGGTCTGGGTTGGGGGCTCAATATGCTTGAATGGGGTCCAAAACCTCTAACAGCGCCCCAATATCGATGTTGCATTATATGAAACATATATAAAACATATATGAGTATAATCACATTCATCCAATCCTGTTATAAACGCTCTACGGATCCATTGGGTTTGGCCCCTTTTTGTAGTTCAGTAGTAATAAGAATACCTTTGGTATAATGCAAGGCTTAGGAGTATGAAAAGTACCCGGTGCAGGACGCATGCAGTGCGTATTTTGGGAAAAGGAAAAGCTTTACCCTGTTAGCGACAGGTATTCTCATCACAGTTCGGGAAGTGACATTACAGAGAGCAGCTGAGATAACTCTGTGTAGCTCACTGGGGTGCAGCAAGCACCCGTTGACCTATCTAGAGGGTCCTCAGATCAGGCTTCTGTCCTTGCTTAGGGATATTTGGGATAGACGGTTGGCGGTAGTCCAATCACACGCTGACACCCATGCAGGATGTCATGCCGACTCGGCCTGCGGCACCATCCAGCTCCCTCTGTGTCTCATCGCAGTTCATGCTCTTATGGCGCCCCCTCTTGTGTTCAGCCGCCCTTCAGTCAAGTTGGTGATGCAGCTGCAGAAACATCTGCCAGCAACATCTGCATCCCTCCACTCACAGAGCCTGGAACTGGAGGGGTGGGACTCAAATCTTCTGTAATGTCTGGATTCTGGGATTTTCATTTTCAGTACCGTTACTAATATAAGAGATGGTGCAGCAGTGATTGCATTTTTTTTTTCCATTCAGCTGCTCTGATATTTATTTAAGGGAAAAAAGAGTCAGTTTTAAACCCAACAGCATGCAGAGCTTTTGGCTTCACATCAACGTTTTTAGCCAACATCCATATAACCTCAATAACTTGCTCATCGGAAAAACAGGAATTGCAGTAAATTGTTTGCATAATCTCAGTGTTTGTTGCCAATTTGGTCCATGATATTCGTACCCACTTCAATCAGGAGTTAATGTTATTGCAGAATATGCAATCAAGTTCTTTGGGAAAACAGGAATGAAGTCTGTTGTTGGAAATATAAAAGCAATATCATTATACATTCTTTCTCTGGCCTCTCGAATTCACATCAGCCCACTATCTGATTAGCAAATATGAATGCACGAGAATCCAGATTAAATATACAGCGTGATTGCTGAAAAAATAAAGACATAAAATGTCTGTGAAGAGCTCTGCGTGGTAAATGAAAGACAAATCAAAAGAGTTTTTGTGAGACTGACCACAGGATGGACCTGTTCACAATAAAAAAATAGAATGTTCACTTCTTTTAAGATTTCTATTAAATAGTTAATTGTCTTTTCATCATGGATCATTCCATTGACACTTAACTTCTGCATGTTAGTGTACTACCCTTTAATTATTAATTTGCAGAAATGTTGATCCAAGCATGTTACACTGCGGGTGGCCCCAGGACTACGGCCCGGCACGAGGCTACACTTGTGATATTTGTGTTTCACTGTATAGGTTTCATCTGGCTAGATAAGCTCTGATTCACCTAACGATTCAAAGACTTGCATCTGATTATCTCTCGTTGGAAGGGCGGGTAGACAGACGTGATGCAGGGCTTGTCGGGGAATAGAATATTTGAGGGAAGAAAGCGTAGACGAGACCAGAAAAGGAGTGGTAGTACACAGAATGGAAAAGTACAAGGAAAACGGAGGGTTGCTGAAATGGAACAAACCTGGGGGGGGGGCAGAAACAGCTACAGGTTTTTCAGGGATCGTGAGTGTAAGGTTATAGGTCACAACTTCTTCCAGCTTCTTTGGCGAACAAATAAAACCGTAGGTGGCAATTTATACCCATTACAAGGATCAAGACACAGGTTGTGTAATGGGGTCATTTAAACAGCCCAACCTGGCCGGCCGGCTCACCCCGTTAACGATGCCGTCCAGGCAGAAAAGCTAGCTGCAAGTTACAAGGTACGTGGCCATTAAAGTGCCCTGTCATGGACTGGTGCCCCACCCAGGGTGTGCCTTACGCTCTCTGCTGGATCAGGCTCTAATGCCCCGCAAACCCAGCTGGAAAACAGCCTTGTAGACGGAAGACAAACCTCTTCAAGATGACGTGCTGCTTTGAAATATTTGCACCACTAATAAGACTAAAGCAGGATTATTGGAAGGACTGCAACGACAGTACATTTCTCACCATCGCTCCTGCGTCTGTGAGGCAGCAATCTCTTCTTTTCAAACAGTGTCTAATAAAGTTTCAGAAGATTACCTCACTACATCCTGAGTTGGATCGTAGACGATGGAAACATTACAGACAAAAAATGTTCTACATTCTGTCACTCCACTGGACCTGGCAGGTCTATCACTGTTTTCTGTAACATTCTTCATGATTTCTCATATGCACCTGGCTGTCTGTATACCTGATCCTAGGAGAACGTAGTACACGAAGAGTTGTGATGACCTTGAGCTTGTGATCCAAAATGTGAAAGGGAGGATTATAGTTCAGAAACCTCCGTAGAATTAATTTATGCTAATAAAGAACACAGTTATAGTTCCAGCATTTAATTATAGAAGTGAAGGGAAAAAATCTCTTACTGAAAAGTTTGTGCAAAGGGACTCCAGATCACTGACCCGTCCATCTCCTCGCCAATGGGCGATGCACTAGCAGCAATCACAGCGTGATGCTCCACAGAGCCGACTCGTCCTCAACAGATGCTGCCAATTATATTTTAATTGATAAAGAGAGGCAGCGCGCTTTGCAATTGCGATGAGATGCGACCGCCTGAGGTATCGGAGGAGAGAGATCCGTCGCGCAGGGGGAGCGTCTTGACGCGGGCTGGGGGTGACATCCGCCATTCGTGCTTGTTTGTTGAAAGACGTTTCGGGTCTTGCTGGAATTTTGATCTGCGTTTAGTTGCTAAAGATCGGCATCCAATAACAAACGAAAAACGGTTATGGATTTTAAGTATCCGTCACATAATAAAGCTAGATGATGCGTTGGGCAGCACGGCCACGTGTGGGTACTTGAAATACTGTGCAGGCGCTGTTGCTCCTTGTGATTCAGAAAGTATTACCGAAAACATCAGTTATCTCCCAAAGCGCCGAAAACCCATCAGACGGTGGGTGACGCTTTCTCACAAGCGAGAGTATGGAGGTCAAGCCTAACTTGATTGCTTTATTTTAAAAAAAAAAATGCAGATAATGGACGGGGAGATACGAAGTGCATTTAGATATGCACTTCATTTGGCTTTTATGAGTGAAAAAATTGTAAGCTTCGTCCCAAACGGAAGTGGGTCTTCAGACACCACCAGACAATTAGAAAAACACACCGCCCTGGAGTTTGTAAGTTTTCATCTAGACGTGATGCGTCAGATCTTATTGACACCCGCAAGCAAATTCATAAGGATATCACTCCGTTTATGTTCAAAGTCGCAGTTTCTTTCCCCAAGATTTCCTCTGCTAGCCTATAAACCAGTTATTTAAAAATGTTGCGAACTTTTCAGCAATTACAGATCATTTACTTGTAATACTAAATATTAGTCGTGCTACAAAACTAATTCAACTAAACAAATAGATAGATATATAGATAGGTAGGTAGGTAGGTAGGTAGATAGATAGATAGATAGATAATTAGATTTACAGTCGGTAAAAGACAGCAGTCGCTTTACATGATGAGTCATTTATTTAAATTAAGCATTAATCTTCAGCCAAATTCCGAGCATACACAAAATGCGTCGTCATTCTTTTTTTAATTCATAGACCCAACGCATTCCACGCCTATTATTATTAATAAAATATTAATAAATGAATACTGATACAATATACGCGGATTGATCTACATTATCGCGAATCTACAAAGAGGCAGAAGAGAAGCAACATTTCAAATATTAAATTATTATAAAAATTAAATATATGTAATATACAAGTTACAATATTAACTAAATTTACATAATTTAGTTCATATTCATCAACTATTGCAACCCACTATTTACTTATATAGAAAATAAATAAAATATATATTTTAAAATGTCTCAAAAAGAACCACAATGGCATGCATGTTATATCATGTAAAATAAGAAAGTGAATCCTGTAGTCAAAATAACTAATTGCACGATTGTTAAACATTTTCTCAGTCGCGTTTAAATGATTTGCCCGATGATTGAAGGCATTGTCGTCAGTATAACTAAATAAAGATATGTAGCCAATTTTAGAGGTTTAATGGAAAATGAAATTGCATTAGTGAATGTGAGATATCATTCTCATTGTTTTCATTGTCAGCTTGGGCCGAGCCTCTAGGATGTGCCTGTCAACCCCCATCCAGGCCTTTGAAGAACTACTATTTTCCCATCGGGCTTTCAAATGGAACAAATTCCTGTACAACATTTTACTCAGTCAACATAAGCACTGAGGCTGGCCTGTTGAGTCCTTTCAAATATTGACCGCCAAATGGTATCTTAGGTAAATAGCAACTTTACTCATAGAGGAGGGGAATCGGGGAATGGTAACAGAAATTGCACATGTAATGAAATAGACATATGTGGTGTATGAGTATGCAGATACCCGTGGTGATTTGTGGACTGGAAAACGACAGTGCAGTCATTGTGAGAACGGAGGAAAATAAATTGCAGCAACTAGACATTTGCACCCTAACAATTTACCATTAATCAAGAGTGTTTTATTAAGCAATTTAACCACTAGTCAAATTAGCCATCCATCTTCTGTAACTACCTATCCAGTACAGAGTGAGGTTGAAACCCACAAGCTATGGGGCAATGGGCAGGGGGTACCCTTGACACAAGGACAGTATGCTAAACTATGGGAAATTGAAATTAATGTGAAATTCTTTTGTGGGAGTGGGAGAATGCCCTGTGATGGGTTGATGCCCTCTTCCGGGATGTTTCCTGTCTTGCGTCCATTGCTTCCGGGATAGGCTCCGGACCCCCCGCGACCCAATAGGATAAGCGGTTTGGAAAATGGATGGATGGATGGAAAATTAAAAAAGGAAACATTTCATTAAGGGAAGTGCCAGTAGGTGGCATGCTGGCTGGTGTAGTGCTTAGCCGTATTGTATCACAGCTATGAGATCGAGTCTTTGCCCCAGCTTTAATGGTGCGTTTGATTATCTCTCGTCGTAAGTCGTAAACTCCGAGGTGCGTGACGTCACGTCTGCCCAATCTCCCGTTCGGCTGTCTCCACGAACATGCTGCTGTTGTGTGTCGTTGCTATATATTTTAGCAGATTTGGAGCTAGATTCTTTTTTCTGAGAAACAAACAAACAAGAATACGAACTAGTCAAGCCACGTTAAAAGCTTTAAGATATTTTAGTAGATCCATAGCGATATTCTTTTTTCGAGAGGCAAACAAACTACAAACAAACAAAAGACACTGACAAGTCTGGTAAAAATCTGGTATTGCATGCTAGTCATAATATAGTATAGTATTCTCTAAATCAACCACATGCAATTCATTTATAACTATTAATACATGTAACAAAATAAACATTTAAAATATTTATAAAATAGAATTACTGTTGACTGTGTAAGCTGCCATGTTGAAATGACAACACAGAGGAATCTCGTACAACAAAATTCTTTCCGACATAAAGATCAGAAAAGAGACGTGTTTGTCGTGACGTTTTTCATGACGTTTATACCCGACTTCCAACTCGGAGAGAGATAATGAAATGCAGGATAGGTCTTTGGAGTTTGCATTTTCTCCTTATGTAATTTCCTCCAGATTTCCTCCACAGTCCATACACATGTTAAGGTGAATTGCAATTACAAACTATGCATGTGTGTGTGTGTCCAAATGTCCCCACAACGTGATGAATACCCATTTTTTTCTTTTACCTTATGGGGACCAGTTTCCTGTTTCCCATAAGGGAAAATTCAATTTTCTAAAATTACTTATGGTTATGGTTAGGGCTGGGTATGGGTTAAGGTTATCATTGTTAGCATTAGCATTTTTTCCCATAGAAATGACTGAGCAGTCCCCACAAAGATAAGATTATATTTCTGTGTGTTGGGGTGTGTGTGCCCTGTGATAGGCTGGTTGTTCCCTGCCTTGTAGCTGTAACTTCTGGGATGCTGTCTGGACCCCCACAACCCTGAATAGGGCTACGAAAATAGGCATGGAAAATGGTGGAAGCAGTGGTATTGTGTCAATTAATAAAGATAGGCACGTGCCTACCGAATAATTTGCAAAAATGTCAGCTGTAAAATATATTATTCAGTCAACCAATAACGTTGCCTACATCGACCGAATAACATGTTGTTAAACTTGCAGTCAGGCTAATCTGGGCAATGAGCGAGCATCCTCCATCAAATTGCACCTCTTAATCCCCTCCCCTATCACTCATCATTCCCGTTTCCTACCGATAACTCTACGTATCATCAATGACTCGTCACGTCGTGGCATTCATGACGTACATCTCCGCGGCAGTAAGCAAGGTTAGCTAGCCGTGTACAATTGCTACTGTAAGTATAAGGAGGCAAGTGAATTGTTTTTGAGTTGTTGTTCCACAGACATATGCTGAATTAGCTGGAGAGAAGTAGTGGTTTTCATGACATTAAAACAATATCTAAAGATGGTTGACACCAACGCACTACTAGTACAATATGCTTGAAATATCAGTAGCGGAGGCATCTCGCTTATCGACCAATTCGAATAACGAACTAGTCGTAACAGATCTCGGTCTTTAAAGTGAAGAGTATCTGTGTAATAGTTTCATAAAGTTTCAAGAACATTAATTCCTGTATATGTCTATTTTAATGTCTTGTGTGTGGCTCAGAAATGGGGCCTTCCTGCAAATTGTTTTGCACAACGCCCTGGGTTCAAGCAGCAGTACTCAGCCTGTAACTGTTGCAGCATAATATACTTCAAGGCCATGATTTTAGATGGTTGCTAATTATTCAGTTCTTTGTCAAGGTATATTTGTATAAATGAATTCCGGGCGTAATTAATATGACTGTGTGACAGATGCTTACATGCACAAGAACATTTGCATTGCGTGTTTCTTCGATGCATAGAGAGTGCGAAGGAAGAGTGCTCAAAATGGAATGGTAGAAGTCATGTGACATGCTTCATTTCCAGGCACACATGTCCTTGAAATGCCTGTCATACTGGAGAAACGTAGGAGCCTGAGAAAAACGCAGAACCTACTAGCAACACCACAGATACTGCAAAGGTTTACAATCAGGACAACTTGGATTTATTCCGATCTGCTGTCTCCACCGAACCAAGATATGGAAAAACAAATGATAATATTTAAATCGCATAAAACTCCCTTCAATACTTTTAGCTCATCAATTACTTCAATTCATTGGAACGTTGTTAAGGACGAACATAATGATTACAGGGAGACTCATTAAATAATTACATTTGCTTGGAAGTGGGAACTGAAAGACAGGCAAAATGGTACTATGATTATGATAATATGAGCCCTCAACGTTATAGGAACTGATTATTGAATGACAAGTAATGTTTAATCACCCTTTAATGTGTTATTTTAAAAAGTAGTTTTAAAATGGAGCTTTAAGAAATGTAGGTAAAACGATCCACAATCACCTGCTAATGTACTAATGCTAATATACTGACTCTGTAGGTTGTGCCTGTGATGAAAAGGCCCCGGCCAGTTTGAACGCCAGGAGAGGCCGCATGATGCCACTGTCGGGCCCCTAAAGAAGGCCCTTAAGCCCAACCGCTGGTGTTGGACATTGGCTGACCCCACGCTGTAACCACCAGTCCTTCTCTTTCCTGCATTTGTATCTATATAATTTAATTGTATTTATAATTTTTATAAAATGCAATGAATAATTTCAAGTATATCAAATACCCATAGCAACAGCACTGTAAGAAATGGTTAGAATACAAATTAAAAATGAAGAACAAAAAAAAAAAGATTATTATTGCAGTTTCTTCTGTAAGATATCGTCGAGACGTCAGGAAACGTCAGTGGTTATTTTTCTGTGATTATCTTTTTGGTCATACTTTAATCTAGTTTATTCAAGAGACTTCTTAAACATTTTACTTTTATAAAGATTTCAAACAAATGCTAATAACTCAAACAATAAACAACAATAGCTAAAAGGTCTCTCTCGAGCTTCTTCTTTTACCCAGTAAAGAACAGCACTGGAATAAGCCCAAAACTCAGTTTCCAGTTTGTGCAGTTCCTCTGGTCATACTATTACACTGTAATAACTGTATGCAGAATATGGAAAACCTTACGCAATCTTATTTACATTGCATGTATTCATAAAATAAATCTTAATTATGTTTTAACTATTCTATTCATAATCACTCCAGATTATGGCTTGTACAGTATGTCGTACTTGTCCAAGATACCATAACATGATTTCTAATTTCAAATAAAATGTGAGAAGAAAACCCATTGACTAAATAATTTGTCCTGTCCATGTATCTAATATCCTAACACATTTTAATGATATGGATTCATTTTATAGTAATAATATTTATGACCTTTCAGCCAAAATAGTCCTCTGTGGAATTGTAACAGAAAAACAAATGATTACATTACTCTATAAAAACACATTAGATCTAAACAAATGAACTGACCTAGTATCTACCATATCCGTCCAAAAACTGTACAGAGCTGCCGTGTGATTCTACAGGAAGCAACTGACATTGCTTACAGGCACTTTGTCATTTAATTTAGTTTATAATTCTAATTTAAGTTTGTGACAAATGTTGCTAACACATTATAGATCACAATATACTGCATCTATAGCTCCAGTGAGGTAGCCTGAAAGTAATCTCATTAAAGACTAAGCAGATATATTGTTTTCACTCAGATATATTGTCTCATATGCTCGATATATTATGCCATGAAATTTTCCTGTTTAGAACTTCTGGGCTTCCATAGTTTAGCTGTTACAGAAGAATGACTACATGTAATTGATAGTAATTGGAAAACACATCATAAACACCTTGTCTGATTATTTTCCATGATGTGTCTGAGACTAAATTACCACTTCAAATTCATATTCCATCAGTTTTTTTCTTGGCTCAGTGATGCATTGTGGGAATTTTTTTATAAGTTTTATTTAGTAATGTTGAGCCACTGGGAGAAGACCACCCTTTTGTGATTTGTTTGGTGCCACAACCAATTATCTGACCCTTACAGCTTGTAGCAAATATTCACCCTTGCTGTCAAGTTTAATTCTCCCTGGGGCTTTTGACACCCGCTAATTTTACTCACATCTCCAGACTTACTGCTCATAATGGCTTTTTGATCCAGAAACAAAGATGGAGGTTTATGGTGGCGGGACTCTGCAGCTCCGGTTTCCTGACCGAAGCTGACGTTCAACCTGGGTGTTCATTAAGCATCCTTAGAAATATCTGAGCAAAGTCACTCAAACTTAAAGCTCATTTTCTCAAAGAACATTTTAAACTTCTTATCATCTCATTGTGCATAATTTTTGCTGGAGGGTAACATTTACACGACTGGAAGTTATCTTTTGTTAAAATGACTAAAATAAAGACACAAAAGTACACAACTAGCAGAACTAACTCAAACATCAATGGGGAAAATAAAATAGAATGTAGACCAAGGACAACTTTCTGGGCAGGATGAAGCTCTTGGCCTCCAGGGAAGGCAACGCTAGCATGGATCCAGTATGGGCATCAAGAGAGATGGCGGAGGAGAAGGTGACAGTTGGTCGAGGTCAGAAAAGTCCAAAGTAGAAATCAGAAATATTGGCTGGGGTTTGAGCTGATAAAGAGTGGGAACAATCCAAAGAGTTTATCAGTACTGCTGTTTTCAACCGTTTGCCAAATAGATGCTGAGAAGTGCAGTGCCATTGTTTATGACCTCTGCAGGCTCTGTAGAAAGGGTTCTGCAATGCAAATATGGATTATATTACTTTTGTAGGCATGTGAATTTTTTTGAGTAAATCTTTTTATTTCATTTATGTCAACTTAAGCTCAGATTAGCAGCGCAACTTCTGATAATTATTTTTGACCAGATGCCCCATTAAGAAAAATAAAGTTCTGGCATGTAATCCAACTAATAAAAAAATAAAATAAGCTCTATTGATAATCATACACTGATTACCGATATCTTAGCATGCTATTATGGTAAGTTATGCAGTGAATTACAATGAAAGCATTCGTCAGAACCATTGAAATGGCAAAAGCCTATGAAAAAATAGCTTACACTTATAACTATCAGAAAATAACAAAAGCATCAACCACAACAAAACAATAATAGAAATAATAATAATAATAATAATAATAATAATAAGACAAAGAAGAAATGAACATTTCAGTAGGTATAAAATGAATAACGTAGCACCTGACAGGAAGAGGCATAAACCAAATCATTTATAATAACTCAGACAGTGAACATTAAATTGACACTATAGTTTCAAAAAACAAAGAATGGTTACAATAATAATTACATATATTGCAGTGGGTTACATTAATAGCAGATCCTTTTGTGTAGTGTAATGCATTGGATTTTCCATCTCAATTAACTGGGTAATATTATACATATCACTTTTGTTCAATGATAAATTACGATCATGACAGCATCCTGTGACAGTTATTATAAATCTCCCCCCATCTATCTCTCTCTCTCTCTCTCTCTCTCTCTCTCTCTCACACACACACACACACACACACACTTGCACGCATGCGCACACACACACACACACACACACACACACACACACACACATATATATGCACTGTTCCAGATAAAAAAAAAAAATTAGAGGCTCACATCTTTCTCTCTGCCAGCTCTGAGCTCTTCAACCCCCCAGATGATAGTACTGTCATGCATCAGGAAGGATTTCCCATCTCTGCAAACACAATTCAACAATAAAGGGGATGCACTGACATGATACATGGTTCTGTTTCTCAAGTCATGCAGATCAATGGGAAGAGCTAAAGATCAAATGTGTCTAATCAGAAATTTTCCAGATTTGCAAATGCAGCTTAAAAAGAATCTTCCAAATGTACATCGTGTCAGGGTATTTGGGGGGTGGAGGTGTGGGGGGGGGGGGGGGGGCTTTTACGAGTCTGAGGATCAGGATTGATGGTCAGGATCCCGAGTTATAAAGCATCAGAAAGTGTAATACTGTATCTCTCATAATATTAACCACATTCTTACACATTCAAATATAATTTGATCATAACTGAGATACAGTCTTTCAGTGCAGCACTGACATCAACTAAGACATTTAGTCAAAAACCGTAAATGGAATGAACATTAACTACATCATAAAAGCTTCGCTAAATAAGGCAACAATTTTATTTTTAGTAAACATAATCCCATCATCATTCAAATATCAATGAAATCATTAGGCTGCATTCCGTTTATGTTTCACATATCTAGTGAATTAATATGCCTTGCTCATCTCCAAAGTGCTTCTCTTTGCAGGGGGTCACAATGACACCATGCTGAGATGGTCAGACCAGGCTACAGACCATAGCTCATTACAGGGGATTCCTAGATGTTCCCAAGCCAGCTGGGAGATATACAGTAATCCTTCCTGGATGTCCTAGGTCTTCCTAAGGGCCTTTACCCAGTGGGAGATGAGACTGGAACAGCACCTTTGAAAGCTCTCTAGATGGTATCCTCAAACTGCATTATGGTGACCAGATAATCTATGTCAGGGAGGACACATTGAGCTAGGATAGGATTTGTTAACTACCATTTCAATTAAAATGCCCTGGGTTCCAGTAATGCATTAAACTGCTTGCTGTGTGCTGATTGGTCAGTCTACTCTAATCATGCATGTTTCACTAATGTTAATGTGAAACAGCTGGATGAGTCTGTCAATCAACTAAACAAACTAAACAAAGAACTGAACTATTTATCCAAACACAGGAGCCTTTCAGTTATAAATTTGTTTGTAAAACCTGAAGCAGCTCTAAAAGTGTCCTGACATGGATTTACATGGCCGCCCTATTTAAACCCACCAGGCACTCGTCAGTGAACACCGCCCCCCAGGTCTGGCTCCAGGGGTGCGTCCTGGTAACGCTGTTCTGGGCATGATACACTAGTTATTTTCGGTGTCTTTCATTTTGTTGGATTGTAGTCTGTCTGACTTCTCCCCACAGACCTATTCACCAAAGGGAGGCCCTATTGGGAATTCAAACTCCAGAGATTATAGCTCTGTGGATCATCACGGCACGCAAAGCCACCCACCATGCTAAGGTCAAGAGGATCCACCGAGGGGATGTGCCTTGGAAAAACTTTAAAAATAATCCAACTTTAATTGATTAAAAAAAAGATATATAAACATATCGATAAAGATGATACAACAATAGCACATATTTCCCCCAATATTTCACTTTCTGAGGTTTACCACCTGATTTGTAATATACTACATTCACATGCCTGATACTTGCTGGAATGCTGTTCAGGTGCTAGTTAGTGAGCATCCTCTGTAATGCAAGCATGTAACAACTGGAGAAAGCAAAAAAAGTCAAGGGCTTTGGAGCATATAGTTCTTTCGAGGCACCTTGGTCTTCAGCGAGTGCTCTCCTATCTGGGGGTGTATGATTGTGAAGAAATGACAGTGTGAATAATTACATATCTAGTATTCAGAGTACATTTTAGACTGTGTAATCGACACGTTTATAATGCCATCCCATGGGTACCCTCTGAATAACCATACTTTCTGTTTCTCTTGCTTGTAATTGATAGTTGTTGGAACGCCAGGTGCTGAAATGAAAGGCACTTTAAACTTTGTGTTCCCTCACACTCTGTGTGGTCTCTGTAACGCGGAGCTTTCAGCGCAGAACATAAAACAAAACAAAAGAACGAACCTAGTTTATAAGATTAGAAATAAAACCACCAGCACACAGGCTTAAAGAGATGGGGGTATGCAAATCGCAAAGATCAAGGATTTAATGAAATATTTAGGCAGGGAAATTAGCAGTGTCAACTAAGCTCTTACGTTTAACATCTCTGCTGCGTTCCTTCGGGATAACATCAAAGGCAATAATAATAATAATAATAGCCATTACGACAATAACAACAACAACAATAGGATAGAAAGACAACAGAAAGAAACATCCTTTTCACTTTTCCCTGCTTACTACTCAGTGCCTAAACCTTTGCTAGCATTCATAAGAGCTGTGTTCTTCATGCTGCCCACACGCAGTGCGCCATGTGACTCACCGTCTCTCATGGCAACTCGGCCTGTCACACATGCCGCCTCTGAATAAAGTCACACTGCTTGGCGACAATGCTTTGTGTGAAAGATACAAGGGGATGCCTTTAATGTCTCGAGCAGTGCTTATTACAATATGCTCAGCACCTCTCCCCCCTTCTGATTGGTTTGTTATTTTATTTAGTGTCGCTCTTGTCAGAGACATTAATCAAAAGCATATATCAAATTAGACAAAAGGCTGCAGGCTAATTATTAAGACAATACTCTTACTGATAAATGTATAATAATCACTGGTGAGTCGTTTGCATTTAAATCCTTCTTTAAAAACAGTGCTGAATTGCTTCGGAAAAGTCTGGCTCTGTTCAATTGCCTTGTTAGCTCAGGTTGGTTTATAAGCAGCTTGCAGATGGGACTGTTATGCATGGTAAGTAAGCTGCATTTTATTGGTAATGTTATTGATTCCTCTCAGGGCTGCCCAGTCAGCCATTGGCAGTGTACAGGTGACCACACCAATTAAGTTGCCCAAAGCACAACTATTATACCGACAATGGAACTGAGAAAAGGGCCTTCAAATTTTTTTGACTGTCCACACATATGTGTAGTAGGTAGGTGAACGATTACAATTTGCTTTTAGCAAGCAAGCCCACTCTTCCCTTTTCTCAGTAACATTAGCATGCACTGGGGGCCGGACAACCTTGGAGCCCCATTTTTTTCCTCCCTGTTTGGGAGTTTCTGGTTCCTCTCTGGCTTTCTTTCTTTTCTTTGTCTTCCCTTTTCCCAGTTTTTGTATTATTCTGTCTTAACTTAATGATGTTGTGATGTATCATAGCACACCCATGTAATGCACCTTGGGGCAACTCTATCGCGAAAGGCGCTACATCAATATAAATTGAACTGAATTGCATAGTGTTTTCCTAAAAACTGTGAACAGCTGAACTGAGATATTTTATCAGCAGATAAAACAGAGCCAACGGGACCTGATTTCCTCTCATTGCTAATGTGTTGTGAGAACTGACAGAAGACAACCAAACTGGACTGAGCTTCGCTTCATAAAATCAAATCTGAAATGTTTTGGTAAAAAGCTGTGCTCTTTACAGTTGCTTTTCACTTGAGCATTTCAGATTATTTTCGGTTGTTATTGCTGGTGTGTACAGTACAGTTTTAATAGCATTTTATTAACAAATATTCTTATTAAAACTGAAAACACGGAAATATAAGAATACATTACTGTTACCCTTGATTAAAAATATTTAATCTAGTACTTTTGCCTCAATGATGCCAGGGTTTCAGTCACACTGCTGCTGTGTACAGTATGTCCTTCCTGCATTGCAGGGTTTCTACTGATGCTCCCTGTTTCCATGTCTTGCGGTATGAGCTGCTTAAATGTTGTGGGAGTCTATAGCTACATGACCTTCACCAAGAGAAGCAAGACACACTTTGTATTGCCAGATATGTGAAGCATGTTACTTATTGTAAAATATTAAATGTAATAAATGTTAAATGTAAGATCCTTGCTTTTAACTGATATGAATAATGATGGAATCATTGCCCTATTCATCACAACCTATATGAAATAATTAAAGTTCATGCCATTTTTGATTTTGGCTAAACTTCTAAATCAGTCATAACTCTGGACTTTTGCCTGAAAGACTGTAGCTCTGTTATGATTGATCTATGTTTGTTGTTTAAAGAGACATAGTGTTTTTTTAAAACTGGCATCCTTTGCAGGCTGGATCCTTACCTGGGCCGCTTGGAATAGCATCCAGGCACTACTGCTCCGATGAACAGCAGAAGGAAAATGTTGGGATATGTTTCCATTAAGATCAGAAACATGACATCAGATAAATACTTTTAATTTGTATCTTTCAGTATACCAAATATTTGCCGTGTATTCTGTGAACATTGCTTTTATCGCAACCTAAACAAATATAATTTTACTGAAATTGCAGTTCAATGAATGAAAACATGAGATTCTTTCTCTGCAGCTACACATTTTACCAACATATTTAAATAGACTGAAACATATGATCTTAAGTATAACATTGTGTGACAAGGAAAGAAATGTATTTAGTGAGAGGTTCATGCATTTTGATTAAATATTGTCCCATGTGGTACAACATCTTCTTAATATTGAAGTGTTTACAGTTAGAGGTGCCTAGTCCTATGGCTCAAGGTATACAAAGTCACACTGGGTATATAAAACATTTTAATTAGAGGTTGATTGTTACGTATACCACCAGGCAAGCAAATTCAATATCCAAAGAACTGCACAGAAGCTAAATTAAGGATGATGAGTGAAAAACAGTAGGTCTGTTGAGGACGTGGGGGCATGCAAAAAATAAGTTGCATTTGGTATTTTAGAATGAAAAAGGAAGTTATGGGTTTTGAGAGATGTATCGTTGCCTTTGTAACATTTTTAAAATGTTACAATTCTTAAAATACTGTAAAACTGGTGATAAACCACAGATACAGTGAATTAATTTGCCCGTTGCCCTGTTTAGCTTCAGTAAGCTATAGAGACTCCTTCAATGAAAAAATAAAAACCCTCTCTCTCTCTTTCTCCCTCCAGGGAATTGTTTTTTGCTGAGAAACCATAAAGAACTCTGAGCCAGCTTTCAATAATCTACATGCAGTGGCTACGATCAGAGATCTATTTGCAGGGTTCCAGCAATCATCAAAACAAAAACTCAGTCAGAGTTAAGCGCAGAGCACAGACCACCTTCAGCACCTAAGAAAGACTCTAATACTTCAGTTATGAGGCATCTCTAATATACCCTTAATAAGGGATGTGCTGCAGGTGCCTGCAGTATTGAGGTGAGGCAGGATGTGGTCTGGTTGGGTGGGGTTGATGACAATGCTGATTGAAGGCACATTATTACACAGAAGGCTAATATGAAACATCTGGATGCTTCTATTGGGAAAAGATATTAAGTTCGTAACAAACTGCACCATTGGAATCCCAGCGGGGCCTTTTGCTGTTATTCTATGAACAAGCTTTCTTTAACCCTAATTGCTTCAGGTGCAGTATTGTAAGAAAGGGTGGACTCTGCATGCCATTTTTGTTAAAATAACCTGCTAAACAAATGTAATGTATTATAAAAATAATACAGAATTGGGAACCTAGGGATATGTCCTAGAATCTCTGAATAATCATTCAAAACAACTAGAAGACAATAAAATTTAACCTCTAAATTTATCCCCCCCCCCAAACTTCATGCTGCACCCAGCTGATCCCAGGTAAACAGCTTAATGGAATAAATTGCCAAACTCTATAATCCTCAATAATTATTTCATCCGTTGATATGGATTGGCACAGGCAATGACACAATAAAATATTTTTTTTCAGATTATTATTGAATTTAATAATCATTATGGAATCAAGCTATACAATGTTAGAATAAAGATAGAAAGGGAATACCTTGCTAGGCGTTACAAATATGAATACCATCATCATTTTCTCCAGGTGAGGAGTGGTGGTAAATATTAATATTTTAAACCACAGTGTTATTAATTTTATTATATTGTATTATATTATGTGTATTTCATAAAGGTGAACAATGCACTGCATTATGAATATATATTTTTATAAATCTGAACAGGTCTTTTATCAGGACTACCTGCTTTATGTAAACAGTTACTCAGTGGAAGATTGCTCTGTGCTAAAACTAATCAGGAAGTACAAACGTGGAACAGTAATTCTGTAATTATGCTATCCTGTTGTCTTTGATTAAAACCACTTTCCATCCGACACAGTGCTCACTGTAACACCCTTTAGAGCCAGAAGAGCCACTGAGAGTACAGATGTCACTCGGCAGGGCCAGGTTTAATTATTCTGTCACATCTGTGGGATCCAGATTCCAGCAGCACAGTGGCAATCCATGACTGAAGGGATATACTACATAGGTGGGGTTTAAACCAATTTAATTCATGCAGAATATGCTTCCAATACCGCGCTTGCTGAATATTTTTAAATAATAACAAGCAGAAGAATAAGGAGAAAGCAGCCCAGATGCTCCTTAATGCAGCATAGATATTGTGTGTAAAATAAAACACAAGTATTTGAATCTCTGTAGTTAAGCTGCTGATAATATGCCATAGAATATCATTTGATTCTTCAATGGTTTTAAACAGCAGCTTTTGATGCTGGTCTTCTTAAACAACATGTTGCCAAATTTGACTGCAATAAATATAAACATAATTCTGCAGTGTTCGTTCAGCTCTGCAGTTACTGCGCTTCTTATTTTTGACTGGTTTCCTTGGCAATTCTGATCTTTAGTAGATACACAGTCAAGCTACGCTCAATTGATATTCTAATGAGTGTTGACAACATGCGATGGCATTCAGAAGAACGGTAGATCTTCAGAGGCTATCCAGGATTCACTGCTCAAAATTATTTGTGTTCTGTCGGGGCTGATTTTTCAGATAATATTTGACAGGAAAATAATAAGACCATAATATTGCCTGGCTGCAAATTTGATTGCTAAATTGTTGCAATTTTTTTACTAACGTGAAAAATTAAGATGCTTAATTAAAAGCAATAGTCTATCATGTTTTTGTATGTGTTCTTCCTACTATTGACAAGAATTTGCAGAGGACACTCAATCAATGTCATGACAGACACAGAAGTCTCACTTATTGAATTATACGGAAGGTGTCAATTTTCATTAAATGTGGCCGTAAATTACATTTTGTAAAGAATGACTCCTTATTTATTATAAATTAAATCAAATAAATCACAAAGTATGGTAATTTTCCATAATCAATGTTATTGCACTGTTTATAGCGATTACGATTCCGATCCCACTGTGTCAGTAGGTTTAGTTAGGATCATTTGCTAGTTACTCAGAAGTTGGCTCATATTTAAGTTGAAAGTATTTCATGTGTTTCCTCCTTCTGCTATAAATCAAGTATGGTAAAAAAAACAGGCTTTGTTTCTCCGATAACCCTGACAAATAGGACACAAAAGGGATATTCGTTTGCCTCATCATATATGTTATCCAGTTAATTTACAAGATGTAATGTTATGATCCAGTGATTTTTTTTAAATCTCCTTTAATCAGTCTTCCACCTGTCCTCCAAAACTATCTATCCAATGCATGGCCACGTTGAGCCTGACGACTATCTCAGGAAGCCCACAGGACACACAACAACCTGCGTGGGGTATGAATTTATCAGAGGACACACTCAAACACTCACAATCACACTAAAGCCAAATCAGAAGTGCTAAGTTACTTAAATCGCCTATATCTTTGGACCATAGGAGGAAGGAAAAGTGCACTGAGCATGGTCATGGAGATGAAGGGAGATGAGGCATGCTCCACACAGAGAGCCGAGGAAAGGTGTCAAACCCACAACCCAAATGGTGTGAAGTCACAGCAAGATCAAAGGTGCTCACAGATATAGCAGTATCCCTTGAGAAGCTTTTCTGAATCCAGTGCAATGACCAGGCACAATTAATTAGGACCTCCTCAGCATGTCATTTTAATTATACAAGGTGTAGTTGGAAATTTTCCTTTTCTGCATTCGACAGCATACGACTCCTCTCATACATCGGTATGAATTTGTCTGTGACTTACTCAAAGATATCTTTGTAAACACCTTCAAACTGTAGAAGAATCAATCACAATTACAGATGAAAAATGCCGATATGGCTATAAAATTATTGGCAAACATCTATTGCCAGACAATTGCACATTAACACGGTGCTATATTGAAAACAATATTTCCTTCCTTGCTAGAAAGAAACATCAAACTATGTCCTGCTTACGATGACTGATGTATACGTGTGTGTTGTGTATGCATGCATTGTACAGTGTCTGTGCATCGTTGAGCCCTTTCAGTGAAGGAAATCACACATGTTCTTCCACTGAAGCTCTGATTCACCATTATTCATAAATTGGTCACTTGTGCATTTTGAACATCGGCTTTGCTTGTGGCAAACGTGTCCTTATTACATCCCCCCGCTCATATCCCACCATGAGGTGAGTGACCCAGCTTCAGCTGAACTTGTTCAATCTCACGCTGTAATGATGTTTCTTTTCCCGGGGGCTAGTCACTTCCGTCTTGAGAAATATGGCATTTGATTCTGACCTGAGGTTTGTCCTGGAATGAAAAGGCAAATTGTCATATACTCATAGTCATATTGCTGCTCAGCCTCGTCCTCCGCTCTGACCCCCCAGGGAAGGGTCTGGTTTCCTGCTGACCCTGTGCAGGGGACATTGTCAGGGACAAGGCTGGCTGGCCACCATGTGTACATCGCCACATACTCCTGGTAATGGCCTGCTTAGGGTTTCCTCGAAATGGACCTAATTAGCAGAATTAATATAACATTCCTCCATTAGATTATTAATATTAATCCTTCTTTACTCCATCATGGTGTCACCGTGAATCCCTCACTTTACTCCATTACATTATCAGTATGAATCCATCACTTTACTCCATTACATTATCAGTATGAATCCATCACTTTACTCCATTACATTATCAGTGTGAATCCCTCACTTTACTCCATTAGATTTTCAGCATGAATCTCTCACTTCACTCCATTGCAGTGTAAACCTGAACACTTCTCACCTTATTCCGTTACATTATCAGTATGAATCCATCACTTTACTCCATTACATTATCAATGTGAATCCCTCACTTTACTCCATTACATTTTTAGCATGAATCTCTCACTTCACTCCATTGCAGTGTAAGCCTGAACACTTCTCGCCTTATTCCGTTACATTATCAGTATGAATCCATCACTTTACTCCATTACATTATCAGTGTGAATCCCTCACTTTACTCCATTACATTATCAGTGTGAATCCATCCTTTACTCCATGTAAACATGTAGAACATGTAGAAATCTATGTCTTGAAAATGAGTTAAAAGTACAACCCTGTCAATTGGAGACCATATTGCTTTGGAGTGTGAACAATCAAACTTTATTCCAACTCACACTGAAAACCGAAGTGAACATTTAGACTCTACCTTGTGGACGAAATGGCATGATTCCCACCAAACTTCATTAGCCCACTTTAATTGCATACTTGTTCAATTTCCTGTCTTTACCATCTATATTGTCTGTGGCATTCCATTCAAAGCTGCAAAAGTATTTTAAAAATGCATCTATCTAGGGTTTCATTAGTGAAGATGTTAATTCCTTGAACGTATTTGAATGAAATCATTGAACCATTCATGGTCAATATCCTTCCCAGGCTGTATTGACTGTGATGAATTTGTATTGCACTAGTATTATTTCTCTGGAAAAAAACTCCTCGGATGCCATGCCACATTAGGATAGGCGTATAAATTAAACACAAATGAAGTGTTTGAATGCAAGTCCATAATCTTACCTGTTTTTTCTTTGAAAAAAAAAATAAAGAAAGAAATTATTTTTAAACTACTTTTTGAAAGGAACCACCTGAGATGGTTCAAGCATTTGTCTCCTATGCCTCCTGGACACCTCATTGGGGAGTTTTTTTTGGGCATGTCCAATCGGTAGGAGACCCTGGGCCAGACCCAGGACATGCTGGTGAGATTAAATTTCTCGGCTGGTCTGGGAACGCTTTGGTATCCTCCCAGAGGAGCTGAGGGAGGCAACTGATGAGAAGGAGGTCTGGACATCCCTGCTTAGTCTGCTGCCCCTGTGACCTGGGCATAGGAAAAAGAGTGCAAATGAATGAATCAATGAATCAAACTCCTGTTCGAATGACTTGTCTTGCTTATTGATGCTAGCTATTTAAAAGATAGCTTTTGTGGGCTAGTTTATGAGATACACCTGTGTGTTAGTGCAAAGTGCCCATTCCTCCGAAGAGAATTCATAATCTTAAGTGCCTGAATCGAAGGCAACTGGTTTTTCAATTTCTTGAAAACATTTCACCTCTCATCCTAAAGGCTTCAATTCAGAACTGAAGAAGCTTTTCAGACGAGAGGTGAAATGTTTCCAAGAAATTGAAGGGAAAAAAATAAGAGGTCCAGCTGCCTTCAATTCAAGCCCTAAAGATTATCGTGTCCTGGATGACTGAGAACCTACACAGACAGCGGGAATGCATGCAGCACACAGACGGGTGCGCGGTACTCCACAAAACCCTAAAGGTAGACATTCAACCCCATGACACTGAACAGCTACTGCAGAACCTGTCATGAGGGTGGAATGCAGCTGGCCCCTGCTAATTGCTGCAAAGCGGGGGTGGCATGGACTCCCCAGTCACAGCTTAAAGCTGCACGGAGGGCAGGAGGCGACAGAGGGTGACTGCTGAGGGATCTGCTTGTCGTTTCATGCTTTCTAACCACAGAGAGCCTGGAGGATGACCGCCCAGAAGGAAATACCATCGCTGGGTGTTCAGCCAGCAAACCGGAAACTGTTACCCGCCGTATGTGGAAGGGAGCCGATAACCACACGCCAGCTGCCCCTTTGCTGAGTGAAACCCCTGTGAAGGCTAATATTTATTAAGCAGAAATGTTTATATGAAGCGATCAAGAAAGCAGGGTGCGGCATTCCCTGATGCAGCTGGGGACTGAGGGACATACTTACGGCCCGATTGTGAAATCACTCTACTGACCCCAGGATTTGAACCGGTTACCTTCCGATCGTAAGTAAGGGCCTCCAAACATACATAACCACAGACCACTTTCAAAAGACTGAGGAAGACCCACATACCCTCCTGACTTTCACAGTTGATCTGAGGCACTGCTGGGATTTGGAATCAAGATCACCTATTTACCCGACTAAGCCACAGTGCCACCTCCTCAGGCTTCACAGCACCACCCAGCATGCTTACTGTTTGATGAAGTATTAGAATGGCAAAGGCACCTCATCTAATCATGTAATGGTTCTAGAATCTTTCAAACAGCCACCCTCCTGGGTGTTTTTTCTTACACTACAGTCCCTAGAGTTTACTGAGAATCTTATAATGAACAGAAACATCGAGCCAATGGTATTTCTGTGCCTGAAAACACCTTGTTAATGAAAGAGGTCAGGGGAGACTCATTAAAGCTAACTGGAAGGCCACAAGTACAAAAATAACAGCTTAGTACAACACTGGTGTGTGGAAAGGCTTCTCTCAACAAACCCTTGACGAGTCACAGAAGGCGAAAGTGGGCCATGCTCAGTACTAGCGAGGTATGCCTAATAAAGTGGCCACTTTACTTTGGGCGAAAGAATAAGTTGAATGAACGTGAATCAAGTCAACTCATCAAGTAGTTATGGATTTAGAGCAGGTGCACAAAGATAGATGTGGCAAATTTTAATAATGGGTGAAATGTTTGATGCATAAGTTCAAAGATTTTAGTCCATAAAGAGACATTTCTTATTCTCGGAAAGTAAGGGTCATCTGATGGTATCTCGGCAGGGCTGGTTTTAGGTCATGAAAATAACAGGGTATTCTGAAGATGCTTTTAAATAACGGTAACTGTGAACATGGGAATGGAGCACTGTGACTGACTTACAGGTAGTTATTTATGACAGTCAGGCAGGAAGTTTCTGTTAATGCATAATAATCAGCTCATCCTCATTTGGCTTGATTATCACCCGTTTTCAGAAGATGGTACCTGGAGTCTGGGAGCTGATCATTGGTAGTAACACAGACAGGTCTGGGGGGGGGGAGGGGGGGCATTGAATAAGTTATCCAACGCCTGGATATGGGGGGGGGGGGGGGACGCAGGAATTTTGTGTGGTGGGCCTGAACACAGAGAAATCTTTTTGAGATACCTTGAGATCATTTACTGAGTTGCAACAAGCTGCAAAATATTCTGCAGAGGTACATTCATAACTGTGGATCAAGGTACCTTTGTTTGGCCGATATGCATAGTGCTTACATGCATTCATTGCCACTGTGTTCAGTTGAAATTCGTTTTGACAGGAAAAGCAACACCTTAAGAAAACCTTAAGAAAAGAATTGGTGGAGGGTGACAGGCTTGCGACATGAAAGAAACACCGATCAGAATTTATTAACAAAACTGTGATACTACCAAGCCATTAAAACTCAGTTTATATGTAACACTTTTTGCTGGGGATGATCAATAGGAAACTCCTCGTTAGTTTAGTGGTGAATGTTCCCACTTGTCATGGGAGGGAGAGCAGTGCCACTTTGGTGGTGGTGTATAGCTGGGTGGGTTTGCATCAGAAGGTTACTGGTTTAAGTTCCATTGTCAACAGAATTGTTACATCTGCCCAAATGCCCCAAAGGCAATGGATAAACGGCCAATCAGCTCTGCATTCGGACCCCAAGTTTCACTCTCAACTGTACAGCTCTGGAAAAAATTAAGAGACCACTACATTTTTTAAAAAGGTCTGCATTGTTTGATCTTCGTTTAATCCTGGTTCTGCTGGCAAAAGGCTACGCTGAGCAGCAGGCTGCTCCCAGCCTCAGAATGTCTGAGATCGCCCTAAACAAGAACAATGTGAATCAGGAGACAATGACAGCAAAAAACCAGGCAGGCAGAGGGCAGACTATCTAATGTCAGAGATGACCGTCAGCATGTCCAGGGGTGCCTCATGAATCGGAGGATGACAAAAAGTGACCTTCAACATTTAGGAAACGTTTAGTGGTGTGAAGTGCACTGCTAAGATAAGTTCATAACAGGGTCCTAGAAGCAGCACTGAAGTCCCATAGAGCAAGAAAGAAGTCTGTCACTAATGAATGCATGTATATATTACCCATATACATACCCATAAATTGAGAAAGGAGTGAAACTAAAAATGTTGCCGTGGTACCTTCATTTTTTCCTGAGCTGTATATATTTGAGTGTATGTCTCAATGGTGAGCAAGATGGGGTATGCAAAGAGAAGCATTACAATGTATCTGAACTAAATGGAAAAGGCAAATAAAGCATCGTTTCACTTTTTTATACTGTATTGGTGCAATTCTTCTCATTTAATTTCCATGTTATTCCAAAGTTAAATTAATAAATGATCCACTTCTTCTATATTTGCATGATTGGATTTGGAAAAGCAGCTGTCAGTCCATAACCTTTAGTTTGAGCCCACATGTCTATCTTCTAATTACTAATGCAGGGCAAGGTCATACTGTAGGTCCTGGAGCCAAACCCAAGCAGCACGGGGCGGAATGCCAGTATATTGTAGGGTAGAGACACAAACAGTATGGGCAGTTTAGAGATGCCAGCTGACCTAATGTGTAATGCTGAACATAAGCCCACAAAACATAAGGAGAACATACAACTCCACATACACAATGTGGGGGTAATTCAAACCCGAATCTGGGAGGCACAAGGCAACAGTGTGACCCAGTGGGCCACCATGCAGCCCAAGAGCCCTTCTAGCTGGTTGTAAATTTATTCAAAAGGAAATGGGAAGGTTTTGAGTCATTTTGTTGGTGCTGTGTGTCATGTATGTCATGTATAGATGGAACATTGAGTCATGTGGTCAGAAAGATGGAGAGACATAGTAAATTGATTCATACCCAAAGGAAGTAGGAATGGAAAAATCTAGAAACAGACAAAATAGATAAAATTGTTTGTATTCATACGGGATTCAGGTAGATAGATAGATAGATAGATAGATAGATAGATAGATAGATAGATAGATAGATAGATAGATAGATAGATAGATAGATAGATAGATAGATAGATAGATAGATAGATAGATAGATAGATATAGAACATCTATGACATATGATTGTTATTCTTCTATCTTTCAAAAGCGGTTACCCCTTATACAAGTCGATCATCATCTGTTTTTAATTACAAAATGGTTCTTGACTTGCTCGAATAAAGCATACGTGACAACAGCTTGCCAAATTTAATAATTCTCTCATGTTAAAATTACTGAGATAAAAGCAACACTCAACATTCAAGTGCTGCAGATTTCCAAGTTGCGTTACCATGGCAGCTGAAAATTTCTTGCATTATATCTTAAATAACTGTTCTACTATTAAAATTAAATGTATATGACAGTAACCAAAAATAAAATCATGTTTATATTGTTGTATTATATTTTAAATCGTATAATACAATATATCCATGAATACAATATAATTCTACATACATGTATAATACTATATATAAACATACAGCACATATATTTATATTTTCCGCCTTTCTCACTACTTTATCAGCAAGGTTTAGAATTTTGCATTTTAACAAAGTATTAACTACATTTACATTCAGAAACTAGATGACATCAATGTTTTACTTCCTGTAAGAATGTGCTGTGGGCGGGACAGAAAACATGACAATTTCTTTTAGCGTAGAAATGGGTGTTTTGAGAGGCATTGCGGTATGAGCGCAGGGGGAAATAGGTTAAAAAATCACAGGGCTATCACAGTGGAGTGGGTCAGGGATCAGTGTCCGGGGGCAATTACCCAGGGTTGAGAGAAGAATACCTTTCATTCAGGGATGCACCTAGAAGCTCTGGGCCCCCTGACCAAATGTTACTTTAGGGGCCCCCCTGTCCAGTGTGATATTTTGATGGGCCCCAGTAAAGTGCAAGGCCCCCAGAGTCTGCCAGGGTTTCCATACACATATATATATATACAGTATACATACACACACAAACATATATATATATTCTGGGACAAAAAGGTTCAGGTGCTCCTCTCTAGCCCCCTCCCTCCCCCACAAGCCCAGCACCTCACTGTAAGGTGTATAATACTCTAACTTGTGGGTATCGTGCGGCAGGCTGATTATGCCTCAATAAAAGCAATTTTATTTCTTTAATATTTCCTTTTCAAGGTAACATCATTCAATGAAATGCATTATTATCTACAAAATGTTCTCAATCAATGATTAACTCGATAAGTACATACATATACTGAATACCATGTGACAGGCAGTATATGGTTCTGTGATGGTGGGTAGAGGAACATTTTTCTCAATGGTAATAAACCCTTAGGACAGAGGGACATCAATATGCCCACATGAAAAAATAATCTATCCCAGGGCCCTTTCTACAGAACGCCAAGCCCTTCTAGTCAGACATGCAGGATTTCTGAACACTGTGCAATGACTGAGCTGAATTGGACTCATCATTAATTCAAACACTTAACCCACATTCAACTTGAGCCGTTTGTTCTTCTCCAAAAGCTGAGATTCAAAAGCTCTGCATGTTATACAAATTATACGGTACTGGGGCGATGGGTGTGGAGAACATTGTGCTAACTTACCATACATCTATTTGCCTCTCGCTGGGAAAAAGCAAGTTGAATTTCATCATTGTGTATTTCCTTTCTTGCAATCTCAAAAACATTCAGCTTTCCCAGACACAAAACAGATTTTAAGTGGGTTTTAATGTTTTGCAAGTAGGGGCATCTATATATTGTTGGCTGCAGGCTAGAGATACTTAAAAGTGAGCTTGACAGTGATGAGGTCTCAGGTTTAGATTTTAAAAACAAAAGCTGGTTGGTGTTTATCGTTGTTTCAGTGAGCATCTAGATAAATAAATATTAAAAACATAAGAATAAAGTTATATTATGGATTATATTAACTGCTAAGCAAGACAACGATGCAGGGAGATAAAAGACTCATAAAAACTATTAATTGATGGATTACACCAGAAACTTCTATGAAGGCAAATGTGGCTTCTGGTTCTGACAATCAGGGCTGCAGTTTTGAAAGGGAAATATATTAGACAATCTCTGAATTAAGGGGAGTAACCCAGACAGTTGTTACTGCCACAAACTATGCATGGGTGGGCAGCTGTCTAAGCCCCAAAAAGCTAGGGGCCCCATAAAGACAGATTTTCCGCAAGATACATTTTTGAATATTAGATAAATGATCATTTGAGTTTGTTACAGTAAAATCCCGTTATAGTGGACTCGTTTATAACGGAATATCGTCTATAACGGACGAGGTCCGCTGGTCCTGGCCGTGCACCTTTAAGAACATGCAGAAAAAGCATCGGAGATAGCGGACTCACATATAATGGAATTTCACTTATAACGGACAAATAATTTGGTCCCTAGGGTTGCTTATAGCTGTAGTTCTGTTCGGCTATAATGGACATGCAGGCTCTGCCTACAAGGTGTGTGGCGTGCCGGTGATATCCAGTGCAGATACGGAGTCGGGATTATTAATAGGCACGCATCTGGTCAGATAAACTTGGATTACTACATGTAAAATATAATAATCTATACTACAAGTGTGTCTGCTGGGGTGCGGCATGAGTAAATGATGTCCTGTAGTTGTGTACTGGGCATAATCAGCAAATTCGAATATAACAAACTTCGGATATAAGGGGCTGTTTTGCCAGGTCCCTTGAAGTCCATTACAAGTGGATTTTACTGTTACTTAGCATTTTTAGTGACAGTTTTCAGGATGGACAAAGTTGCCCCCATTCCATCTCTAATGGACTACCCTACTTGGAGACTTCAGGCTACCCAGCTTTCTGTTACCACTGGAGTCCACAGGTTGTTCACTACCAAGTGAACTGGCAAAAAGTAGCCTAACAAGAAGAAAATAGCACAAAGATATAAGACTAACATTACATCTCCCTTGTCTGATACATTCTCGCTAGAGTGGTAGAAAACTTGCGAACAGATGTGGAAAGGACACAATTAAGTGAACATATGCCAAAATTCAAGAGTAACCTTAGCAAACCCCTCTCCCCCCCATCAGCAAATATCACAGACAGAATCTCTACCCCCACCCGGATTGGTAAGTTTTACCGTTGGCATCCTGCACTTTGTCTAAAATATTATTGATGTTCCATTGTTTTTAATTCCCTCTCGTTTCTCTTTTGGCTCCAAAAATATCTCCAATGACCCCCTACCCATGTCAGCCCAGAACCCCCAGAGAAGTTAGTCAGCCCCTGGCAAAGAAGTAATGCTAAGGGTCCCCACGATGCCAGTGAGTGCTCTTAAGCCATACTGTACTACATGATGACGATAACATTTTTCCTTTTATTTTAACATGGCAGCTGAGTGCTTATGCAACCTCTTTCCATAAAGGTATTGTTACGAAGGAGGACTAAACTGCTTCTAGCATATGCAACGCAGTAGTTCCTCTGAGTGTATTATTTAAAGCTTTTTAATAGATTTGGCATCTTAAAGTTTACGAAATGAATTAAAGTGCATAAAAATGACACATCGCTACCTTCACTACAACACAACAACAAGCATCTATCCAGCTTCCATTACGTATTTACCCAGTACCCAGCTGCCCAGAGTCATGTTGGGTATTCAGCCTGAACTAGGAAACACAGGGCAGCTCTTGAGGTACACAAGCACAATTACACACTATGGGCAATTTAAAGACACCAATTCACCTAATTGCATGTTTTTGGACTGTGAGAGGAAGTTGGGAAAAAGAATGAATGGATTTCTCTGCTTCATCAGATAATTTCGTAAAAGGACACATCTTGCAGTATCCAATGTGATGGATCAAATTCACAGTGCGACACTCTTGTGATAATTCTTCATTGTCTCCTGTCCAGATCAAAATAACATTCCTACCGTCCTAACATCCATGTACTGACCAGAAAGTTTTTAATGAAGAGTAGTTTTATTGGGGAACTTGGCTGGCAGTGAAAACTTGCTAACGGTCATCCAGGTGCACTATTAAATAACACACAGATGGCTTGTCAAATCATTACTCAGTATTTTTTTTTTCTTGCTCAGCAGGTTTTGTGTTTCTGTTACGATTTCCAAATTTTGTTTGTCACTTGATAGCTAATTTTGACAGATAACTTTAATTAGCTCACAGCAGAGAACAAACGCATGTGACCCATTAAACACACTGGTTAATCAGTCCATTCTAACACTGGTAACTGCCGCAGTTATACAATCTGATATGCTATGTGCTGAAGTTCAAAGCCTGTTTTTCCCCACCCCCCTCCGCCCCTTCAGACACTATTTCCATACTTTGTGTGAGCCGGTGATTGTGCTGATGGCAGCTGTAATGATGCCTTTAACAAACATAACAACAGCAACAGGCCAGGGGTATGAAATCACTTATCCTGTTTCACTGATTAAAGACAGTACTGGGGAATAAGATCATGAGAGCAGTGAATTGCACTGGAATCTGTTACGCCTGCACCAACACAGGCATAGTTGCATGTGGTGTGAATGTGAACAGGAATACACATGCTATGTATAAAACAGAGTCATCTCAATGATAAGGGTGCCCACGGGGTTGGCTGGTTTTAGGTCAGCTTCAGCTACTTAATTGCTTTGCTGAAGTATTCCTTTAGATTGTAAGTTACCTCACCTGGGGTTTCAGCTCATAGGAGCTAATTAAAATAGAATCTACAGCAGTTTGGCTCTTAAGAGTCAAGGAAAGGAAGCCTTGCTCTCCGCTCAGCTCATAAGACACTCAATAAGAGATGAGCTAGGTAAATGAGAGCAGATTAGCATAAAATGCAATGTGTAAATATTACGCTTTTATTAAAAAAAGAAACCTGGAATGGCAAGAAGTAGACCAACTAATAACCTTTACTAATGTGATGGCTACTTTGCCAGAATCTCAGTCCTGGTTTGTATTTTTCTGTTAGAACTGCAGTTCTGTCTCAGACCACAGGGGGCTGCCATATACATCAGGCCTAAGTCCTTCCTACTGAGAAATTATCGTGGGTTGAAAATCGCTCCCTGCCTGCAGAGAGATATTTGTTTATGTCTTAGGCATTTGAGCAAGTACGAAGTTGCTTTTGACTCTGTCTTTGCATGAATTGACAACAAAGCCGACTATCCTTCTGTGTTAAACAGTATCAGCATGCAGGAGTTTCATGCTGTTTTCCATTTTGACTAATCCAACATGTGGCTAACATAACTGGCTCCTAATCTCATATTGTCAGATTTTGCTGGATTGCTATCAGTCGATGACACCCTTCACGGAATGTACTCTCACGCTGAAAATGACCGCACAGCTGTGATAATTAATTTAATAATGTATGCTGCAGATACTGCATCCTTTTTTCAAAAGTAAGATAGTTCCCTATAAGAGTTTTTTAGTTCTAACGATAAAATTTATGGGGTGTTGTACAGTTCCACATTGTGGACGGCAGTTCATTTGGCCACATGTGACCTTGATGAGATGAACACTGTTCACATATTGATGTTTCTACAGAGGTGAAACATCAATTGATATTAAGCAGCTATTTTCAGAACTTAAACTGGACCGAATACAGGGTGTTGGATTCCAGTCAAAACCCTTCTGGGCTTATGGGCTTATAAGCTTATGAGTCAGGAGAACCATCTCCATCCTGTAAACATCAGCAGAAAGAGTCATCGGTTGCTAGAGTATTTTATATTACCTGCTTAGCTGATGTCCCAGAATGCAAAGCTGCTGTATATTTCCTGCATAACACCTGAAATTAGTTAGGGTGTGATGAACACAAGCTTCAGCTTGCATCTCCCAGCCAATTATCCTGCTCAGGATCACACAAGTGTCCGAGGGATTATCCTGGGAAACGAAGGGCACTGTATTACACCTTTGAAACGATGGCAGCATATCACAGGACACACACACTATCATAGAGCATCAGCAATTTTGAGATGCTAATTAATCTAAATGTGTATCTTTGGACTGCAGGAGGAAACCCTTTCAGCACCACGGCCGGTTCCTATTTTTTGTCTCAACCCTCATAAAAATACATTTTCAAAACCCATTTAGCGACTTGTCCTGTCTTTTAGCATGCATCTCATAGTACCCCAACTCAGCAAACTTTCTTGTGGGAGATCCCCACCCCTGTGTGGAAAACTTAATGGTAGGATTAAGTCCTAGAATCACCCCAGTTTAACGCTGAGAGAACATGCTTTACACACAGAGCAGAGGAGGCATCCTAAGTAGTGTAAGGTGTGTGGTAACAGAGTAATTCACTGCACTGCTCACATCAGCGACGCCATGCCAGTCCTGCTCTTTGTATGCTTTTGTACATGAATCACTATACTGCAGCTAGATTAACGACAATGAACTAAATAATGTTGCTTTTGATAAAAAGTTTCAATTAAATATATATTGGCTGAGATTAATGGAATTATAAGAATGTTACAAAACAGTTATTTCTGAAATTTTAACCATCCATCCATCCATCCATCCATCCATCCATCCATCCATCCATCCATCCATCCATCCATCCATCCATCCAAACACTGATCTTGCGGGGCAAGCCAGCTTAATTTATAAAATGTTTTATGCGTTTGTCTTATTATCTCATACATAAAATGTTAAATGTATATTTTGTAAGCATCCTTTGATGCCACACATTTTTCATTCGGGGCAACTGCAAATTCTCGCTTTGAAATTATACCTGAGTGGAATCCAGCCACTGTGACTATGTGTTTATCATATGAATAAGCACTAAAGGGAGTGAGGCTGATATGCTATTCGAAAATATTAATGAAAGGTAAAATGAAAACTTGGACTGACACCAAGACTACAAATGGACTGTTTGAGAAGAAGAGGAGATGTAAAAAAAATAATTTCGAAAGTCAATGAGGTGCACCGGTTTCAAAATGAGCAATGGTACGGCTTCGGCATGACAGAGAGCTTCTCTCGTTGGGATGAAATAAGAGCCGTTTCTAGGTTATCTAAGCATGTTTACCCATGGGGTAGCTGCTCCCCTCTCACATGTCATTATCACAAATTTGCAGAGAAAAACAGTCCTACAGAAAAAAATGAATATAAATGAGGAATAAAAGACAATATTGCACATGAAAGAGATTAAAAAAAGCTTAAGGCCGAGGTCTAATAATTTACTCACCTCAGGGCATTGTGGGAAAAAAAAAGGTGATACATATCAATCAAATATCTGAGCCCAACATTTGTGCTCAGGGCAAAAAATTTACATCAGGACCATTTGTTTTCACCAGCAGAGTGTCAGCTTGTCTTAGGTTAAATTGCCATATATTCAAAGGAGCTCATGGCATATTGGGGAGGAAGTAGTGAGGTAAAGATCCGACACACTTACCTTATCGAATCTCCATAACAGAGGATTTTCAATATGCTTCTGAATTTTTTTCAATAGACAAAACATCCATCCATCCATCCATCCATCCATCCATCCATCCGTCCATCCATCCATCCATCCGTCCGTCCGTCCATCCATCCGTCAGTCCAGCCAACATAGTGCACAAGTAGGGCACAAACATAAAGAAACACATACACACACGCACACATACACACACACATATGTTGGCCTTCCTATCTGAAGGGGGACCGTCCAATCATTTCTATGGGAAAAACCCTGATCTCAATCATGACACCCTTAACCCCCCCCCCCCCCCCCCCCCGCCCTAACTATAACCATAAGTAACCAAGCAAAATAGTTTTTGAGTTTTTGCATTTTTAGTTTTTTCATAGCAGTCACTGATTTTTATAAAATAGAGTTTTCGCTTATTGGGGGGGGGGGGGGACGGACTCTCATCTCATGCTTGTTCATCATTAATGAACCATGACACATCTTTTATCTCAAGTAGCAACTATATTTGTTCATGATTTCTTCATAATTTATACTTCACAAGTAACTGAGTTATAACTAAGTATTTCTGCCCCGTCAAGTAAAGTTTTACCAGGGTAACTGCATAAGAAGTTGGTTGGATGGATGGATGGATGGATGGATGGATGGATGGATGAATGGATGGATGGATGGGTGGATGGGATTGCAGTTCTAATTCTGCTGATAGAGAATTGCTTTGTTTAGGCTTTGATTGTATTAATGTGCCTTTAAATCGAGAGCAGCCCCAGTCCTTAAAAAGACATACATAAATAAATATCTGGAAATTAAAATTCTGCCCCTATTGACAAAGGTTACCTAGTTGTACCCTAGTTCTTACCCAGAGGTGATACTTCCCGCAGGCTATGAATCTCAAAGAAGTACTGTAACCACATACCGGTAAGTTACATGCACACGTCCTCCATGAAACTGGTGGAACCATCAGACGAAGCAACACTGAGAGATCTATAAGCATAATAAATAATTTATTATAGCAATTAAGAATGTTGCACAGCACTGGCAGCAAAAATGGAAATCATGGTCTACTTTCCTGCATTTCTGCAGCTTCTGCGGTTTGTAACTCTTTGAGTGTAATCCTGTGGGTCTTTTCCTTCGTCCACGTAGAGAGGAAGGATGGTCACCTTTTATACCACAACAATGAGATGACATAAGTGTTACTGCTTCTATTACTATTCTTTTGTGTTTCTGAAGATAGCTACAGATTTCTGAATTCTACATATTGATACACAAATTCAGTCCACTCTCAAATTATGCATAATTGATCAGTAGTTGGTAGGCCGAGGAGCTCAGTGTAAAACATGCAACTGCCGAAGATAGAACGCAAAATCAAAGGGCTGAGTAAAATCTCTGGGGAGTTCCTCAATCCTCAAGGGACACATCGCAAAAAAAAAAGAGAACGATAAAAAAGAAGAAAAAGACAACTGGCAATTCTGACTGCAGCAATGCTGTTCTGAAGGTTGATGATGAAGGTCTATTGTGTTTGATGTTCTATCATGGGCATCTCTGAAGATTCCTGTGTTAATATTTAACAGGGCTGCTACTTGTTATGTATATCGCACCACAACCTTTCCAATGCTAACCAGGTTCATTTAGACAACTATGCTGGGAAACCCCCGGCGTCTTCTTCAGCTTCCATGCCGTGACCGAACCTCCAGCATTCTGTTGCGAGATCCCAAAGAAATAAACACAGTTTACAGCAATGGTCGCATAACTCTTGCGACGCATTGACATGCATTGCAACTGGTCCAGGTTCTCCCCTGCCTCATTTCCTCCTTCGGGTAACTTCCAGCAGCACAGGAATCCTGCATTGGAAATGCCATTGTTAGAAATGGATTGATGGAAAATAAATGGGGAAACTATAAATATGATGCTCAAATAACAGTGGATTGGGGCCTATTCATTTATCAATGTGGACTGACCTATAAAATATGAACAATAAATGTATATTATGAAATATGAATAATAAATGTATATGGTACAGTTTACTCCCAAAGAGGGATAGCCCTTGTCATGCAGGATTGATTTTTTTATACATGATGGAGGATAGTATGGATTGATTGATTCGTCCCCGCGTGGTGGTCTCTGCCACTTACTGGCCCATTAAACTTGCTCCTTTGTGGGTGAGGCAGGGCGGTTGTTTAGTGGGCAGCACGGTAGTTTCACACTCCCTGCATTGCTGGATTGATTCCCAACCTGGACATGGTTCTGTGAGCTGTGTGAGTTTGTGCCTTATATTGGAATGGCATCGCATCCAGGTAGTTTCCAGGGTCAGGGTGACCATGCATTGAATAAGTGGTCATAATAGATACCCCTACTCAGCCCTAACCATAAGTACAGTAACCAACAAAATACAAGAGTTCTTGCATTTTTAGTTTTTGCATTGCAGTTACAGGTTTTCTAAAATTTTGCCATTATGGGCATCAGGAAACTGGTCCCCACAAGGTAAAGTATACCTGGACTACAAACACAGAAACTAAATAAATTTGTTTAAGATACCTGAGTCATAAGCTGTTCCATTAATTCCGTTTTTACTAAGATACGTACTATAATTATTTGTCTTCTTCATAAGTTTCCATAGTGCTACTCTTCACTAACAATAATAATAGTAATAATAATAATAATAATAATAATACAAAACAATAACTAGAGATTTTGGGCCCCATGAAAGCATACCTTGTTTTGGGCCCCTAACACAAATTTTTTCCCATTTACTCCATGCCCCTGGACTTTCCCCCCTCCCCCAGTCTGCCGTCACATACCATTCTATGTGTGTTCCATGTTATTTGCAATGCAATGTGATACAAAACAAACTGCCAAATTCTTTCCTAAACTTACTTTCCAGTTAAATTACACTAATGATTAATTTAAAAAACCGGAAAATACGCCAGCAGCCTCGACTGGTGTTTCACGACAGACCACTGGAAGAATGACAGCGTGCTGGGCTGTAACAGAGCAGGAGAGATGAGTTTAGAGAGAAAACCGGTTTGGTCAAATACTGAAATGAATCATCAGCATTGCTCATCATCACCAAGTGTTCAGAGCAACACATACAGGAGTTACCTAGATTGTTTTGCAGCATCCTATTACTTTATATTTGACATATTTTGCAGTTACAATACAGGGGAAACATTGTCCAGAATTTCAGATTCACTTGCTGTAAAGTGCAACTTTCCAAAAATCACAAGTAATGTTACATGCTAGTTACACATCTGAGACCACTAATCCCAGTGTGCCTGGGTTTTATTCATGATAAAACCATTAACAAAGTCCAAAAGTCAGATTTTAGGAAATATCCATCCTGAGTCCATACATTTCTCAAAAAAAGTCAGCCGGTGTAAGTAAAAAAGTTTAGTTTAGGCTTATGTAGGAAATCATGTAGGCGATTTGTTTTTGAAAGTAAAATCAGTGGATTGGGGGCTTTGTGATTCTTAGTGCCAATCAGAAAAAACTACGCATAATACAGTTTGCCTAATTATTAGGCAAGTACTATTGTATTCCTGGAGATAATTTTTAGCAAAAGTTGGGGAGACTTCTAAAAATGAATTCAGAAGTTTTCTTGTGCACCAAGTAAATTTATGTAGAGAGAAAATGTAACATTTTACTTTCGCACGCAAAAATATAAGAAAAACGTTTGATTTTCAGTGTGCAGAATTATTAGGCAATCAGAAAGTAAGTGGATTTTCTCTCTTCACCATCAACAGAAATAATAAGAAACATTTTTTGTTATTCAGTATATATAAGGAATAACAAGCTATCAGTCGTTCTATACAGCCCACTTCACCCAGTTTAATGCCCAATATAGCCAAATTTCTTCTTAATGACCATCATGAGCCTGTTGCCCACTGAACCAATCAGGTTTTGATTTGATCCTGTCCGATATTAGCTGAACCAGCTAGGACCACCTCCCAGATGCTGCTCTGACAAGGGTACTGCTTGCTACTGGTGGTACTGCTGGTAAATCTCACACTTTGGCAAGGCCCAGTAGTTCTCAATGATAGGGAGGGACATTGTCATGCAGAAATATCATAACCTTTTAGAAAGCTGCTGACTTCATCTTGTGCCAGTGTTTGAAGAAGGTATCTTCTAGAAACTGGCAGTAGATCTTGTGGTTAATTTTTATACCATCTGCAAGTCAGAAAGGTCTGACAGGTTCATCACTGATGATTGCAGCCCACGTCATCTCTCCTCCACCACCTTGTTGGTCCTTGAAGAGGATCTCCATCCACTAGCCCATCCATCTGCTCCATCAAGAGTCCCTTTCATCTCATCTGTCCCCAAAACCTTTGTACCATCAGGCTTGAGACATGTCCGTGCCCATTCTTAATGTTATACCTTGCATGCCTTATTGAATGTAGGTCATGTTTCAGCGTTTATGACCCCAGTAATGTGATGCAGAACACTGCACCTAGAACGTCTGGAGATTCTGTTCAGATTGCAGTTTTGAAAAATGGTGGCATTTGATGCTCAAGAGTTTCTGGAAGTTTCCCCTTCAATTTGACACAGAACTTTGGCAGTTTATGTGTCATCTTCTCTCTAAACGCTTTTTCAGTCCTCTTTGGCTCTTTGTAACAAAACCCTTGATTGTACAGTGATCATGTTTCAAAAGTCTGGCAGTTTCGATCGTCTCGATCCCTCTGACTGGCACTTTACCGTTTTGTTTTCTTCCTGCTTTCTGTAAGATCTTCTTTTGGCCATTTTAATAGTAATAATAATTTGCTTAATGATTCTGCACAGGAAAGTATTAATGTTTTCCTGTTTTCATCCAAACAGAAAGTACTGGTCGGATGAGAAGATACAAGTAAAATTCACATTGCCTAATAATTCTGCACACAGTGTAATGTGTAGAATAATCCATAAAATACATATTATATTATATTACATTATATTATATTATAATGTAAATGTTTGGTCATGGAATAAAATGTAAATAATGTGCTTTTCTTCTGGCCATAGGTGTAAATTAGCGGGAGAAACATTTTAAACTGGGTTTGAGGAAGCACTTCTTCACACAGCGTGTAGTTAGAGTATGGAATAGTCTTCCTGCTAGTGTAATGCAAGCTAAAACCCTGGGTTCCTTTAAATCAGAGCTAGATAAGATTCTAACAACTCTGAGCTATTAGTTAAGTTCTCCCCAAACGAGCTTGATGGGCAGAATGGCCTCCTCTCCTTTGTAAATTTCTTATGCTCTTATGTTCTTAGTATTAGTGAATCCTGAGAAGCAATTGTAAAAAATATTTTTACTTTGGTCCTACAATCCTTTATGAAGTATTTTTAATTATACTGATTACAGTAATTCAGAGCCTCAGTTACCAGCTGTAACAGGAGCTCAGAACATTACAATTACAGTTTTAATCTTTACTTCTAAAAACGTGTTAGATTTGATCAGTTACTTTTGAAAATAAATTTTCAATTAAATGGAAACTTAAAAATCTATCTATAGCATTTGTACTGTATGTTTCATTTACTGCTTTTGGTTTAACATTTTATAACAGAAAATATACATTTTTGGTCAAAGTTATTGATATTTGCAATGATATTGCGATGCTTTACCCAGCAGGGGGACCAAGTGAGACAAGCGCAAAGATATAATATCCTCCTTGCTCCTCACTTGATATCCTTCTTGCTCTTCATTGGTCCATGATATCTTCCATGCTCCTCATTGGTCCGTGGGCCTGGAACTGGACTGGTCTGCATGGTTTATGAGAAAGAGGTGAAAGCCTGGTGTAATATTTGATTTATAAACATCTTCAAGTCTCCGATTAAATCTGATAAGACATGTTAAAAATCACTTAATACATTATTCATATGTCAAAATTGAATCTATGATGGATTTTAAAGTGCTTATAAATAAATCCATTACTGTCTAGTTCCAGCAACTGTTCGCCTGAAACAATAATTGTCAAGACTTAGTTAAACGGTAGAGAATTCTGCTGGAGTTTGGGCTGTTTCATTATAAATGGTAGTTTCAACTACTAATACCCAACCAGTACATTTTTTCCTTTAACTTGAATCCTCTGTGTCTAATTTCAACTTGGAAACTGAAGAGGAACACAACCCACTTCTTGTACTCAAGAATGCCACTAATAATGGCATCCATAGTCATAATATATTTGTCTTATGCAGTATGTCCTTTTGAAATGCCATTGCTTATATAAAAAATGTTGCACTAATTCTTGAGTATTCCAGAGTATATAAGTGGTCGCAGAGGCTTTTAATGGCACAGAAAGTGTTTGTTAAAGTTTTTTTTTAACTTTCACGGTTATATATTTTTAAATAACTGAATATTATTTGGTTACTGAGAACTCTTTGAAGGTTGAATGAATCAGTAAAATCGCGGCATCAGAGTGCACACTGTGCCAAAAATGTAGCAATTTGTGATTCCTGTGATTAACATGCTGTATTCGCAGTATATTTCAAAACCGGACTGTCAGCCCCTAAAGTGAATGACTTGATCTGTGAAGCAAAAAAATGTATCAAAAAAAGTGAATTATATAACCTTCTTAACTCTTCATAAGATAAGCTATTGAGATGAAAAAAATTAAATGTCACTGCATGGCAGATGGAGACACCCACATGAAAATATAATCTTTGTTGGACTTCTAGATATCTAACTTTAATCATTCTGATAACTGTAAAAGAATCCTTTGATTCGGTACATATAAAGGAAAGTACCTGGAATGTCACTCAACAATGACTAAAAGGAAGTGCAAAGCGGTTATGGAAAGTAAACGAATGGATAGATGGACAGATAACGCTGGGCAACAAATTTTGACAAAAGTCATGTAACTGAAATGAAATTAGCCAATTCTTATCAATTTCTATGTGCTGAACACGAATATGGCAGTTAAAATGCAAAATTGGCTCTAGTTTTTTTGTTATTTGCAATATATTGTTTACGTCTATTACTGAATGCCAATAGTAATAGGTCTACGGCTAATACCCGTAAAAATCAAGGTATAGACTACGTCTTTGATTTCTTTGCCTTTCTCTTATACACCTGTTCGGGAGCATCTCTTTGTAGTGTCCAGCAGTAGTCAGCGAGCATGGTGGTAGACCACTTTCCCTGGTATCTTTGTTCCATCGTTGAGATATCTTGATGAAAACGTTCGCCATGTTCATCACTAACCATACCACAGTTGTCAGGAAAGAAATCCAGATGGGAATGAAGGAAGTGGATCTTTAAAGACGTGTTGCAGCCAAGTTTCTGATACTGCAACAGCATGTCTGCTATTAGTTCCCTGTAGTTTTCTGCCCTAACATTCCCGAGAAAGTTTGTAGACACTGGGCGAAAAGCATTCCATGCTTGTTTCTCATCACCCTGCAGCAAGTTGTTGAACCGGTCGTCTTTGAAGAGCTCTCGAATCTGAGGACCCACGAAAACTCCTTCTTTAATCTTTGCTTCGCTGAGTCGAGGGAATTTTTCTTGCAAGTATCGGAATCCTGGCGAAGTCCGGTCCATGGCTTTCACGAAGTTCTTCATCAAACCTAGTTTAATGTGAAGCGGTGGTAGCAGGATATTGTGAGCCTCGACCAGGGCTGGGTGCTGGATATTCTTCTGTCCTACTACTACATTTTGTCTGAGAGTCCATTCCTTCTGCAAGTAGCGCAGTGCTCTTGCTCTGCTATCCCACTCACATAAGAAACACGTGTATTTTGTATATCCTTGCTGCAGTCCCATTAAAAGGGCAACTACCTTCAAATCACCACAGAGGTGCCATCTGTACTTGCAGTACTCAGTGGAATTCAGTACCTGCTTTAAGTTATCATACGTCTCTTTCATGTGGACAGCATGCGCAACTGGAATATATGGAAGACGGTTCCCATTATGCAAGAGCACAGCCTTAAGACTTAGTTTCGAAGAGTCTACAAATAGTCTCCATTCTTTTGTGTCATGAGTGATTCCCAAGGCATTCATGAGGCCCTCAACATCGGAACAGAATACCAGATCATTACCTTCCTTTCTGAAGAAAGGCTCCAAATGCTGATGGCGCTTTCGATAAGAAGTAATTGTGACATCTTCTTCTAGAAGATTCCATTGTTGGAGTCTTGAACCTAGCAGTTCTACTTTGTTCTTGGATAACTCCAAATCACGAACCAAGTCATTTAGTTCTTCCTGTGTTATCCTGTGCGGGGTTAACGATGGACCACAGTGAAAATCTGGATCACAGCATGCTGACGGACCAGGAGAAGAACGAGTCGGCTCACCCACATCCTCATCAGCGGAATCAAGAGAATATTCTGCTGGAGGTTCTGGAATAGGAAGTCCCTCACCATGTGGAACTGGTCTCAATGCAGAGGGTATGTTGGGGTAGACAATTCTCGACTTTTTCTGCTTCGTAATCCCACCGGAAAGAGGAGGAACTAAGCAGAAGTAACAGTCATTTGTGTGGTCACTTGGCTCTCTCCACACCATGGGACCTGCAAACGGCATTGATGGTCTTTTGCCATTCAACCACAGTGAAAGCTGTGCTGTACATGTAACACAGCATATATGTGGGGCCCAAGGTTTGTCTCGATCGCCAAGCTTGCAACCGAAGTAAAGCTGATATGCCTTCTTCACTTGAGAAGTGATACTTTTCTTCTGGTTAGCAAAAGCCACTTCTCCACAAATATAACAAAAATTGTCAACGTTATTAACGCACTTTCGAGGCATTACTGTTATGACTAAATGTATGAAATAATTAATATATAATTAGTTTAATAGCAATAGCTTCATCTGTATCCCACGAAGTCTTGCATAATATTGCATGCTGACGTTGCTCATGCTAGTACACTGCTGACGTTAGCTTACTTCAGCAGCCGCCTAGCAGGTTCATTATTATTCAGAAAATGATGCAATAAAAAACCCTGGATTATAATTATTGTGCCATTTGGTGCAATATTACGTCATTCTAGGCTTATTTAAGATGTTGTTACAGTCCTACTAGATAAATTTACACGGTGAAATGTAGAAAATGCGCTATATGAATTATCTTCAAAACGAGAGTCAATAAAAATATTTCATGGTCATTTTCATGTTCAGCACATCAGAATACTATAGAATATGACACTTTTAAGTCAGTTACAAATTCAGTGTTGCCCAGTGTAATGGGAAGGACTTTTATTTTTCACCTACTAAATGTAGTAGAAACCTAGAGTGGAAAGTGGGTCAGATAAAGAGTGTATTTGCTGAACCATACAGTTTACGGGCAGTTCATTACAGTATATGCAGCTGAGTAACAGTGCACTGGCACATTTCTTAATTGACCATTAAATCTAATATGTTTTGTATCACGTATGTCATTTCACTTATATCATGGTGCCTCCAATAAAACGGGCAAAATGGCAAAGATCCCTAATGTTTTGTTGTAGAATGAGATAAACAGAAATTACACAGTTGTAGCAGTTAATTGCAGAAATATTTTCCCTTTATGTATCTTCTCATGCTGTAGGTTCTTGACTTCTTGCAAAGTGTGACTTTTGAAACTGCTTTCTGTGGACCGTCGCTCATTATTATTTTACAACTGACCCAAATAAGGCAAGTTCTGCTATTTTCACAAGTCCAACATGGAATAATGAATTATGTAAAAGAAAGATTTCCATGCATCCATCCATTCTTAATAACGTCTTAACCAATAGGAGTGAGGTCCGGATGAGATTCCACTGCAGAATCCACTTAAAATTCATATTCAGTTTACTTGCAGTGCTTTAGTCAAAGTCACACAAAATTGGTTTTAGGTCAGAAGATCGCACTACACAGATTCTCGCTGTGTAACGGAGATCCATCCATATGCCCGTCCCGTGGCTGCACATTTGTGGTTCTGGGAGCAAAGGAATGGACATAAAAGAGAGGAGAAGCAAGCTAAACATTAAGGGAATGACTGAAGTTGGAAAAAGGGAAAAAAGTTAGAAAAGCAGATTAGAAATGACCTCATAGGCGGCAAACAAATTCTCCCATATTAAAGAATATTACAGTAAATAAATTTTCTTCATGTTTTCTTCTGAGTGTTTTTGCAGACGCTTATCTGGGCGTCAAGGGAGCCATGAGATAATCTGTTTTAGCATTAATGGAAACTGGAGAATGACTACTGTATTTAGCTGAAGGCCATGGCTTATTGAATCATACACACATGTGTATAAGTGTATGTAACCGGGTCATGTTTGGAAATCCATCAGTAGTTGCATAGGTAAGAGCCCAAGCACTACAGTTTGGTAACAGGGAACCATAAACCGAAGTGCACTCTGGGTATATCGAGACCGATGATGAAACCGGGGCAGTTGACTTTCTGAATCAGTTTAATCTCCTTCTGCGAGTATAGGCCTAGAGTGCAGAGGCTGCGTGCTAAAGTCATATCAAGAGTGATTTGATGTATCATTACTACTGTTCTCATTAGTTTTACAGTCTTGGTTACCGTTTTCAGTTGGATCTGATTACCGGACTGTGTATTTGGTTTATTGAAATGTAACATTTACAGCCAGACATTTGACAGTATTTCTTTTTCTTTCTTTCTTTTTCTTTCTTTCTTTCTTTCTTTCTTTCTTTCTTTCTTTCTTTCGTTCTTTCTTTCTTTCTTTCTTTCTTTCTTATTAAATTTATTTTATTCTATGTATTCTTGGAGATTTTGAGTGTTTGTATGTGTTTTAGTTTGTGTTCATAAAATCTCTGTGTGTATGTATATGAAACATTGTCTAATTTTTCTTATTTATTGCCATCTTGGCCTGGACTTCCTGGAAGAAGAGATATTGTATCTCAATGGAACCTTTCTGGAAAAGTACAGGATAAAAAAAAAAAACGGAGCTGGAAAGGTTGAGGAAGGTCTCACAGTGCGAAGAGATTTCCTGCTTATGCAAACTTACTCCCAACGCAGGAGTTAGACTCTCTGGCTTGAGCCAGACCCTGAGGATTATTCTGGCTCTCTGGCCATGTTCACAGGTGAGACACTGGGGCAGACTGTCACATAGGCTACAGCCGTGGGGCTCTTGGATGGAACAGGGTAATGTGGCAGTCAGCAGTCAGAATGCTCTGCTCAGAGTGCCGCACTGGGTCACTTTAAAATCCTTATATGCAAAGAATATTCAGTAACACTTTACATTAACTGAACTTTCATGATACATTCATTATGCATTCACAGAACATTTAAATGCAGCTTGTAAGTATACCTTAACATTCTAAAACACCTTGACAGCTTTGATGTACATTAATAACAAACATAATATAATTATACAATTGCAGTGTTTGTTATTATCATATAATGTTTGTTATTAATGTACATTAAAGCTGTTAAAGAATGTCAGGATGTTGAGGTATGCTTACATGCTGGTTATGAAGGTTCTATGAATGCATTACGAAGGTGCACTGAATACTGTACAAATACGTTATAAAGGTATTATAAGTACAGTTAATGTACAGCGTAACAATATTCATAATCATTCTCAGATGTTTAATGGGACTTAAGCTTCTTGTAAATGGGTATTAAGTTTAGGACTCCCCATAAATGCCATTAGGATTTTAATCAAAATTAAGGTTTTGCGCTTCTTTTCCTCTTTCACCCCCTTTGATTTTCCATAATAACTCAATATTTATAGGTGTATGAAAATAGAAGGACGAATTTCCCCCTGGGATCAATGAAGTATATCTTACCTTATCTTAAGAAATACATAAAATTCAAGGTCATGACTGCTCAAGAGAAATGTGCAATATTAGCTAAGAATTTGCAACAGAAGTATGGAGAGCAGGTGGTGTCTGGTTTATGGATGCAGACATGCAACCTTGACATCCCAAGGTTGGCGTTGCGAAAGCAGCCTTGCTGTAGTAAAAATGGAGTAAAAAGTTAAATAAAAGGCCGTTTAAGACAGGGCCACCAATCCATTCAGTCATTCATCTTCCATAGCCAATCTACTGCAGGGTTAGGGTGAGCTTGGAGCCTGTCCCAGGAAACGCAGGGCAGAAGGCGGGGGACATCCTGGACGGGATGCCAGTTCATCGCAGGGCACACACTCACGCCCGGTGTCACTGACACGACGGACGAGTTAGGGACGCCGATTCTCATCCACTATTTATGCTTGGAGTGAGAGAGGGAGTTGGAGTTTCTTGAGGACACCCATACAATCACATGGGGAAACAAGTAAACCCCAGCCAACTGGTGAAAGGCAAACACAAATAAGCTTTGACAGCAAATGGTCGTCAGAAAGAACAGTTTAGTGTAAATGTAATTACCCTCCTGCTTTAACACTCTGCATTAAATTCACATAGGGGTTATCTAAGTGATAACTGCTCACCCATATGGATAGTTTTTCATTCCTTTTAACCCCCATTATGTAGCTCATTCAATAGTTTACTCTTTTTCTGCATGGTTTAAATACTAATGTTATCAGGATTGCCTTTTGGCCTGGACTTTACGCAACATACATTACAGATACAGATCTAGCAGTATATCACAGCGACCCCCGAATATGCGGAGGGTAATCATTTGCATGCATGTTCAAGCTGCCTCACCAGATTCCATGTGGAACTTGCTTGCATTATTCCAGTCTCTGCTTGAACTGGCCAGAAGTGATGTTCCTGTTGCTATTTCAGTCCTCACTCCCTTGAAAAAAGCATTAAACTGATGAACTGTACTACAGCCTATATTTTTTTCTTTTATAAATATCTGTTCCAACCCATTGACAGCTGCTCTCCTGTCGCCCACACTAAAGCTGTCTTTGGGGCCCCCAGAAGCCTTGGACGCGGCTCCCAGCCCAACAGCGGGGGGAATGTTTCAAGGCCTATGGGCTGTACCCTTGGGGGGGATCCGTCTCATACCATCTGTGACCCGCTCCCTGGGCCAGTCTGCTTATGCCAGCCACTTCTCGGGGTGCCATTGCCCCTCTGCGGGGGCTTGTTCTGGCCACACTGGGACTGTAGGGTCTGGAGGACAGTTCTCTGCCCTATCAGCCATTCTCTTTCTCCTCAGTCTATTCTCTCTGCCTCATCCGAAGAAGAATTAAAACAGTAATCCTTGCATGTCAAGCTCATTCTTCTCCAATCCCTCCTAGTTCCCTTTAACCCCTATTTTCTATTCATTTCATCTGCAGCATGAGTCAGAACTGACAAGTTTATTCAATTAATTCAATCAGTTTGTAGGATCTTAATGTGGCACCAGCATGGCATGACTGCACAAAACAAAGCTCATTGACAAACTGTGCTTTCCTTCCCACCGCTAACTTGCTCAGACCACATCATTTTACAAAGCCTGTGGATTTCTGGAAGCTGATAGATTATTCTATAAATTTATATCTTAGTCCTGTAAAATCACCAACCCAGTAATACCCTCATTTTATATACAGCCGCAGCCAAATTTATTGACCCTAGCAATTTTTTGACTAAATAAAAATGCTGAACTTGTTTTTCCCTCCTCTGCTGTTTGAGCCACGATTCAAGCCAATAAAAGTGTGAAGTTTTTTTCTTCAACTTATTTTAGAAAATATTGAAAGACTGCTGGGATGCCAGTAAGTTTGGCTACAACTGTGTGTGATGTGTGTTTCCTGGGCTGGGCTCATTGTTTGAAGTATGTTTCTCATGTTGGTCTTTAAGAGGTCATTCATGAATTTAATAGTTATTAATATTCAGGGACAACAGATCCCACAACAGGCTCTCAGCTTGCTAACAGGCCATCAGGAGTGAATAAATCTTCTCTAAAACAAATAGCCCATGAGCCAAAAAAAAAAATCTGCTTGCTTCTCTCTTCTAACAGCGACAATGACCAGGTTTATACTGGAGAAACTCACCTCTGATAGCACTATCAAGTGTGTGTCAGTGTATCAGAGTACCTTTGCCTTTAATAAATGACGGTCAACTGTTTCAGCTCGCAGGGACAACGGCTGCATCTCGTTTGTAGTTGCGGCGGGGGACACGATGCCCTAATAGGGGCCTTCTGCTTTAATCTGAGGCATCGCAGCATGAATCCGGAGATATTAACATTTCTAAATGGGCCACTTAAACACAATCATCAAGCACTTCTATAGTCCCTTTCATTTTTCTGCTATAAAAAAAAAAAGTCTGCTTGAAAACACGTGTAATTAAAATCTGTGTTTTCCATCATGAGTCTTATCCCATAAGAGCTGAGAAATAATATGGTCTTTATAATTACAGTTTGGTTATCATGTGTGAGGGCTGGGAAACATGTTCGCTGAAGTCGGCCCGCAATGATAATGGTCTGTCAGATACTGCTGATCGCACAGCAAGCAAGGACAGCGAGTAGGATAACAGAGAGGTAGACAAAATGAAAGAGGTGCCTTTGTTAGAACGGCACACATTCTTTCAGATGGGCTGGATCAGGAAAGAGAAACTTACTGTGGCCTGTTAAAAGAAATAAGACAAACTGAAATATTTTGAGATTCAATATTTACCCACTTCCTAAAAATAAATTCATATTTCTGACCCTCCAGCACAAAACTGTGCACTTGGGTCAAAAATGAGAAATTAGGATTATGGTATCAAATGAAAGAGCACAAAAAATCCTCAAAAAATATCTAAAAATACGGCCATGCGACTTCCGTACGGTTTTGTGCTGGAAGGGTCACATTTATGCAATCAGAAAACAGACCTATGCTTACCACCATATAAGATAAAAGTCTGTAATTTGGTTTTGGAAAGCAGTGCAGAAAAATTAACATATGAGTTGATTTATGCATTTATTACTCACTAAATATGTACATCAAGCTAAGGCTCAGAAACAGGAAAAATAGAACAATTACAGAAAATAAAGTTTTTTTGAAGAACGGTGACCCTTTGAAAAATAGTCGAAGATAATTTAAAATGGGGTTTGAACAGTTTGTTCAACATGCTTTTCGATATCATAGTGTTGTTACGAACTGGGAAGTCTAAGCTTAATTTTCAGGGCGGGACTGGCTGCTTCTCTCCGCTGGGTATCCTCCCTGCCCACCGAGCAACAGACGTCCATGGGACATTGTTTTATGGGCTAAATCTGGTCGGCGCGTTAAACCCCTTATTGAGACCAAAAATAGACGTTGAAACTTGGGCTGGGTTCGGTCCGTCTTATTTGGACTACATTTAGCCCTAATAGAGCCATGAAAATATATTGCAGCAAATGGGGAATTATCACAATCAGTAGTCTGTTGTGTATGTTTCACTCAAATCCTGTACATTATTGAATATTATCAGTTTTATATTAAAGAGCTATGTCACAAGGCACAGTGTGCTACGTCACTCCAGGAACTAGTGGCCATTTGCATGTTTTATGAGCTTATCTTGGAGAACCGTACATTTTTTTTGTAATTCCTTAGTTCACCAGTGAGCTCCAGTGGTGCAATCGGTTAGCACGCGGTACTTATACAACAGTGTAAGCGGAGCAATGCCGAGGTTGTGAGTTCGAGCCTCACTTGGAGCAGTATCTTTTTGTCCTGGGTTTGACGTCAAATCGCATCTGGCCCTGCAAGTGGTCCTCCAACTAGCAGGAAAACAATTTTTGGCGGGTGGTGGCAGGATTGGAACTCCAGTCACCGTAAAATAACTCACAACTGTTTGATTAATAACAAGCTAGATACTCTTCTGCTCTCCATGGGAGTAGCTCTGCTGCAGCTGCCAGCAGGAAGGCTGCATGCACCATGAAGGGGATGGGGGAAAGCCTGCGGGAGCCCCATCCCTGGACAAGTCCAAACCGTCATAGACCTAATAGGGTCAGGCCTGTCTGGGGTCGGTGCTGGTGTTGTGCTGAGGCGTTGCCTGATGAATTGCGGCCCTCGGGTCCCAGTTTGTGGCAACCCATCCGGGTAGGCATGTGGAACATCTTGTCTCTCCGGTGTCTTGTCTGTTGTCTCAGTGTATGCTCCAACCGCGGTGAGTGATGTCTCATTGAGGGAGACGTTTTCCTCACAACTTCGACTTGGTGGTTGAAGGGTGCCCACGAGGTGACACTCCTCTGGTCATGGGTGACTTCAGTGTGACAACTGGCACTGAGAGGGCTGGTTTTGAGGATTGTGTTAGTCCCCATGGGTCTGGAGACTGGGACGAAAGTGGCTCCTTGTTCCTTGACTTTGAGAATGGTCAGGGGCTGTGGGTCACTGGATCCTTGTTCCAATCGATCACATCCTCGTAGGCAGACGCTGGGCAACTGCAGGGTCAACAGAAGTGCCCAGTTTGTGAATTCTGACCACAGACTTGTTGTGGCTACTGTGAAGATTCAGTTTAAATCCAGTAGGCCACCACCTACTAGGAGAATGAGGCTGGATGAAGCCGTTTCTGCTGAGTTTGCACACAGTTTGTGCGAGGACCTTGCAGACTTGGGTGTGACTGCTGACTCTAATATGATGTGGGAGACGTTCCATGGTTAGACCCTGAAGGTTGCTGAGGGCCAGTGTTGCCAGTGTTCCCAGAAGGAGGTGTTTCATCTCGCAGGGCACCCTGGATATTATCAAGAGTCGCAGTTTAGAACTTGGTGGCAACTCCAGTCTGTACCGGGAACTGAGAAGGACGGCTGTGAGGGCTCTGAGGGCAGATAAGGAGGTGTTTGTCAGATGAATTTTTGAGCACGTGTCACACCATCTGTGGTATAGTGACCCCCGTCCTGCTTACAGAGGAATCTAAGCATTACGCACATCTGAATCTGCTCCTCGGAAACCTGCAGTCAGGGTGCATGGAATATGGATGACACTGAAGTTGTGACCCGCTGGGCCAGCTACTTTGAGCTGTTGTTTAAAGCTGACCTTCCTGCTAGGATGTTAGACATCACTGGGTCCTCGGTTCTAAAGGCTGATCCTCCGATCAGCTGTGAACCACCCAGTCTCACTGAGATTGCATGGGTGGTGAGTAAGCTGGGGGAGGGGAAGGCCGCAGGGATCTGTGGTATCCGGGGTGAACTTTTCCAGGCTGGTGGTAAAGCTGTCCTCCTGGCATTGCAGGCAATCTTTGCTTCCATTTGGGAGTCAGGCGTCATCCCAACTGACTGGAAAATGAGACTTGTAGTCCCTATCTGGAAAGGGAAGGGTGATCACCAAGATTGCGGCAACTACAGGGGGATAACACTGCTTTCAGTGCCGGGTGAGGTTCTTGCTAGGGTCATCCTTAACAGGATCTGTGATCAGTTGCTTGCCTGTCAGTGACTGGAGCAATCTGGAGTAATTTACACATAAGAAATCTACCATCGACTGTATCCTTGCACTGAGGATTGTCATCAAGCATAAGTGCTAATATCGGCAAATGTTCTTTGCAGCCTTTGTCGATTTTCGTGAAGCGTTCGACTTGGTTGATCAAGTTGCCCTTTGGGACATTCTGAGACTTTGTGGGATCCCCCCGAAGTTACTGGACTTCATGGCTGGCCTGTACACTGGCACTGTGAGTGCTGTGCAGAGTGGAGGGTTCGCTAAGGGTTGTTAAGGATGCGGAGAAGAAAAGACCTTTGCGCAAAGAGACTAAGACTAAGAGATTAGACTTAGACTAAGATCCAGGCATTTAATGACTTTTTAGGCAGAACCATCAGTAGTGTGTCTGTCTGCGGGAAGAATGTCGACCTTATGTAGAGATTTACTTACCTCAGCAGCAACATTCATGGCTGGTGACTCTTCCTATGAAGTCAGAATACGGATTGGGAGAGCATGGGGGGTCCTGAGGTCGCTGGAAAGGGATGTGTGGTGCTCCCAAAATCTTTCCAAGAGGACGAAAGTCCAAGTCTTTAAAGTCCTGGTGTTCCCTGTCTTGCTCTATGGCTGTGAGACATGGACGCTATCCAGTGAGCTGAGACAAGTGACTTGTAATTGGTCAAAACGGTTCCAAGTGGACAGGAGTAGTGGAGGGGCTGATATTCCAAAGGCGACCTATTGAATGGGGTAAGTAATTATTATTTATTATTATAAATGATCACTTGAAGCACAGAAATTGTCAGCATCCGCGGGAGGCAAGCAATGGCGGAGGACAAGGTGGGTAGGAAGGATATCGGGATGACGAGGTTTATCCTGGGAGACGAAGGAACAGCGACGCATTACAACAATGACCAACATCAGACAGGGCAAGATGTGGACTGATATACAAGAGACAAGTCGAAATAACAGGGAACAGACTAGCACCTTGACTAGCTAGCACATAGGAAAACTGGATTTGGTGACATTTTCCATTTGAATTGAGCACAGACACGTAGGTAGGTGGTGTTTTGTTTGTGGCCCCGATTTTTAAACGTACATATGTGCCAATAAATTATGAGGAATTTTTTTTTTTTAATAATTCTGACTTCCATGCCAAATCTAAGTAGTCTTTCCGTCCCGTTGCTAATTTGATCATGTCTCTCCCTACACAGCACTGTTCTACTTATTTGCTAGTCATTCAGCCTCTGTCTGCTTTAGCATACATGCTACAGGAAGACGTATATATGGTGCTCACTATATTATTGCAGCATTTTTCCTGTGGATAGGAGTACACTACAGGGGTGTGTGATATATCTTGTCTACGATATTACCACCATCTGCCGCCATTGATTGCATTCTGTAACAGAATTCAGCAAAAGTGAATTAAATGTTCTCTTTTTCATGTTTTCTTCTGTCAAAAGTGGGACTGCAGTGCCGCCGACTATGATGTGTCCTGTGCTGCGGTGGCAGGCCACCTGGAGCAGCCGCTGGGCGATCTGGTGCTGGAGGCTACATACCTCAAAATAATTAAAGGACATCATTTCTTTTGATAACATGACCCTGAGATGTCCAATAAATAAATGTATTATTGGTACTCCGTCAGTTTGATGTGTTGTATGATTTATTATTTTTTGAGTTTTAGTAGTATAAAATAATACAATGAATGTTGTATGGAAACATACTGTGTGTGTGTGTGTGTGTGTGTGTGTGCGTGTGTGTGTGTGTGTGTGTGTGTGTGTATATATATATATATATATATATATATATATATATATATATAGATGGGAAGATGGTGGTGCAGGAGGTAGTGCTATCGCTTGGCAACTGGAGGGTTGCAGGTTCGAGCCCTGGTTCCTCCTAAGCCCTTCAAAGTGTCCCTCAGCAAGACACTGAACCCCAAATTGCTCCTGGTGGGCAGGTTGGCACCTTGCATGGCAGCCTCCGCCACCGGTGTGTGGATGTGTGTGTGGATGGGTGAATGTGAGGTATAAAAAAAATGTAAAGTGCTTTGAGTGCTCGTAGGAGTAGAAAATCACTATATAAATGCAGTCCATATATTCACATATATCCTGTGAAAAAAGAGGCTAGACTCACAGATAAACATGTCTACAGATCATTTGAACTCAGATGTTGAATATTTACCATTAACACCATCGGATGTTGCCAAGCAAGCATGCTAAGCAAATTACAAAATAGTAAAAAAAAAAATTACGTCCTGCTTCTTGGTTTTTACTGTGTATTTATAAATATGTATGCATGAATTATATTGTACTTTTACATTTTATATTAAATTAATAAAGGGGGGGTATATTAAAAGAATGTAGGGAAGGTATGTGTCTCAGTGACATATGATGCTGTGCTTGTGATTGAAAAATCACTGGTTCAAATCCCACCAGAGTGATTTCACCACTGGTCCCATGAACAAGAGATAAGCTGACCCCCCACATCTCGAAACATACACTGCTTAGGATAAAAACGTCTGCTGAACAAACGAAATGTAAATCATAAAAAAAAAATCCACGAGGCAGTAGAGGGTATGATTGTTAAATGTAAAGAGCTACCATGAGCAGCAATTACAGAACAACCCGAAGGCTTAACATGGGAGCAGAAAAAAACCAGAGTGTTTGTTATAATCAAGTTGTAAACATTCGCAATTAGACAGGCTTTCCGGCGGGACTCGACCAAGGTCTACGACTGCCATTTTATCTGCAATTAGACGCACCGCGATGGAGGCTTGCCGTCAGCTGTAGTTACTGTGGGGGGGTCACACTTTCCCTCACGTCTCCTGGCAACATGGCTTCATGCTTTTTCATATGCACAAGATGCTAAGGCCGAGCGAGGCATTTTCAGGCAGTGTTTCCCCTACCATTATATTAGAGGGGCGCCCCGTCCCCCCAACGGCACTCCCCCCCCCCCCCCCCCCTTGAAGGTCAAGTTAATTTTATTTAATCTTATTTTCTATATATTGCCAGATTACTACAGAAGTCATTTAATGTTAACCTTTCCTATAGAACAGGTCTATAGATTGTCCTTTTATTAAACAAACTAAATAGCCTAATGTTGTTTATCTTATTTGCACCACAGCTTGTCATTTTTGTCTCTACATGGTCGAACGTTTACATTTCCCCTCTGCTCCCTGTATCGCGCGTGGTGGAGCTCTGCCCCGATACGCACGCACAGACACGTTAGCTTCTAAAGGTTAAAGAGCAACCATTGAACTCCAGTCTCACACCAGCCTAGAGGTACTGTGTAGTGTTGGTCCTTCAATCACTGAGAAATTCCATCCATCCATATTCTGTAAATGCTTATCTGGTGCAGGGTCATGGCGAGCCTGCAGGCCATTCCAGAAAACACACAGGGCATGGAATGCACTGGGCCAGTCCTCGGGTACCAACAAGTAGTCCTTGTTATTGCTACCGGGAGCTGAGAGGGAGCAAAAATGTGGACCATCTGGGGGTCCCCAAGGACCGGGTTGGGAAATACTGCACTAGGGATTTTAAATTTTAATTTGAGTTTGCAATATCCGATGGGTATAAATCTAGGCCGGGTTGCATTTATTCTGAGTGGTGTGTTCTGTAACCAATAACAACGGCCATTATTACATTGAAAAAAAGGGTCTGAAAATGTACCATGTTCTTCCCAGGAATTTTGATGGATTGTATATTCTAAAGCTGTTTTCCATCTAATGATGTTCGTTTCCTCAGTCTCCGTGTTATTAATAGCTCCCCAGTTTGGGTTTGTGATATTTTGGAAAGGATGGCTTATGTATCATTTTTAATTGCACATCTTCCTTTGGAACCTGATTCCATCCCGGGTGTATGGATGCGTGGGAGGCTTCTGGAATGTTCAGCCAAGGTTATTCCTCAACTCCCCAGTCATCCTCACCTGCTGGACCTCCTACATTCAGAACTGTTAATGACACTCATTTACCAGTTTTAGATTATTTTTTATACAAAGTAGGCAGATGCTGAAGGTTAGTAGGCACCTTATTGTTCACGTTGTTGATGTGTAATCTGAGAATATTCAGTCGCAGAAACTACTTTGGTTTTGAAAACTGGAAATTGAAAAGGGATTCTGTAAAACATTACGGTAAAATCCTTTCTCACTTCCTTAACGAAGTCTTGAGCATGTGTGTATTTGAATTAGTTACTTCTATTATTAAATTAATTGCACATATTGACATTAGTCTGAGGATGCATATGAGTAAGAATTTCATTGTACTATATATACTTTCAATAAAACTTTGAAGCTCGAAACTGGGCTGTACTTATGTAAGTGAGCTGGAGAGTCGGCATCTGCACAGGATATGGGCTGTATTTCTCCTTCTTGGATGGTGTGGTAGCTGATGGATTCATGCTGAGGACTCACACCTTCAGGCTTTTGTGCTCAAGTTCTGCCCTGGTGCTGTGTATGTGGAGTTTGCATCTTCTCTTTGTGTTTATGTGAAATTCCTCCTCCCAGGGTTTGATTGTGTACAGTATATGTCCTGGTTTATGGAGTCATCCAGCTAAGGGTTTCTGATGCCTCATAGCCTCTTTCTGGGATCTGATCCAAACATAAATATACGATCACCATAAATATAGACTTTAACAATAACACTTTTATCCATCCATCCATCCATCCATCCATCCATCCATCCAGCTACAACTGCATGTTCTAAGCAAAGGTCACAGTAAACCAGAAGCCTATTGGGTGACGTGCAGGGTAGAAGGCAGGGGACACGCTGGATGAGGTGTCAGTCCCTCACAAAGAACATACAAAACATGCTATGGTCAATTGTAGATAATTTATAGATGCATAAATACATCTTTTTTTACACTGGGGGAAACTGGAGGAAACCTCCACAAATAGCTGAAGGGGCAAACTCCACACACAGATGCTGAAAATTGTACTATAAAAAAAGATAGAAAATGAACTCTTCTGAAGGTAAATTATATTTTTAAATGTTGTTGCTTTTTTATCAGATGATGCATTTGCCCTTTCACAGCTCTAGATCACTTACAGGGACAATTCAAGATAAGTAGCTCACTTTAGTCCTGGGACCTGAGTGATGATGTTCAGGTCTATACCTCTAGCTGTTCTGCTATTTTGGAGCTGCAATTATCTATGTAAATTTAGGTCAACGATGGCAAAAAGAAACTGGTGTGGTGTGTGGATTATGGTTTTCATGTGGAGCAGAGTTAATTTAGTGAAATATACTCATGAAGATAATTGGTGCTTTGTCTATTGCCTGCTTAGTCCTCTTTGCTCTAGATGGAGCGCAGGGTCTTTCCAATGGTCCTCCATCTACCCATTAATTGAAAAACAGTCTGTTATTTAAATGGTAATAAGTGCCTATTAGATTCTCTTAAATTTCTAAATTGTGCTTGATTGCACATTTATCATTTAATTTAGTTATGCATTCTAATACAACATTAATGAGGTAGGATTTCATTTCTAAATATAGTTATTAGTATGCAACCATTACAGCCAAAATGATATTTAAGATGGATATCAATCCGTACGATAAGAGGGGGTGAAGCAGTGGCACATTGTTGGATTCTGGGTAAGCTATCAACAGTCATGTGGCATGAGTACTGAAACACAGTGGACCTAGATCGGTGTGATCACCTTTATATGGTTTATTTAGAGATAACTAAGTAGAATTAAGGGCTTGATGAAACTTGAGAAACCATGCTCTGTGCCTAAGGTGATTGTAACTGTTTAGGGCTATATCCCGAAATGATTTTGCGGTTTTAGTTTTTAATATACAGACTGCCCCCAACTCACAAGCTATGCTACTTATGATGACTCACACATATGAGAAAAGTTTTTTTTAAGTTACTAAATAAATGAATTGCAGGCAGCCGTACGCCCGGCAGCGCTAAGCCACAGAGTGTGTGCTGTACGCTGTATGATAGATACCACTGGAAAGCACTGTACTGTATGGCAGAGCCACCATCCCAGTCTCACACAATCTCCCAGTTTCATTCTCACACCTACAAGTCAGTGCAATTATCCTGTTCTGATATATACATGCATTTGGATGTACGATCTGACTGTCGGAGCGGAACCCAGTCACAAGTCAGGGACAGGATGTAAAAGTCTTCATTTTTTATTAAATCCTGCTGACTAGTGCTTCTGTCCTGCTCTAAGAGAGCATCTCCCCTCAAGTCAAACAAGTCCTGTCACTGTCCCATCGGAAACATCCTGATCCACAGTAGGTATAATGTAAAACACAAAAAAAGAGTCAGAGTTTGAAAAAATGAAATGCACAAAAACATATTACTAAATCTAAACAACGTTGATACTTAAATGAACAGATTCTATTTATTTATTTTTAACAGGCACCCAGCAGTGATGGTACTATGATGGTACCGGCATAGACAGTCTTATGAGCATTATAACAAGGCAATGATGCTTTGTGATGCTGAAAAGGCGGTTTGCAGGGTTAATAAAGGTCAGTGTCAACTGACTAAGTGAACTGACTGTCAAAAAGATAAAACTCAGGGGAACCTTCAGTGTTTACACACTGTGGTATAAACCACGACCCCTCGTCATACGACAGCGCGATGGACGTTAAAATTAAGCAGTGAATAAAAGCTTCTGCACTTTTCCAGTGAGAAAACAAATTGTAGCATGATTGGTAGTAGCGCAACTACTTATATGTGAAGGGAAAGCCTTAACAACACAGAATGTTTTGAAAGCTAAATTATTAGCTAAATTAAAGTAATAAATGTGCTTTAGGCCATGTAATATGAAAAATAATGTAAATTTTTATATCACAGAGGCTCTTCCTGGTCACAAAAAATTGACAATTTTTCTACAGTGCAGAATATTTATATTTATGAGAGACACCCACTGACCATGAAATGGGAATTTAATATTAAGTTAGCAGTGAGGCTAAGAACTAAAAGGACATAATTTTTAAAACAATGGTATTAGATTAACAAAGGTATAAAATATGCATCTACATGGAAGGAGCACAGAAATACAGCCATATAAATACATTGTGACTGATACATGATTCTATTTCTGTGTTTTGGCTATTTGTCATCACATCCATTCTGTTGTGCAAGGATGAGATCTTGAGCACAATACAGATACAAATACAATCTGAGAATTACATTTTAGCATTAGGCAGAATAATATAATGGCGAATTTAAGTATGCAAAATTAAAACAGCTTCTAAATATATGATTAGAATTAAATTGATTATAGCTAAGGACAGAACGGGATTTAATGATGGGCCCCGGATCTGTCATTTAGACGCAAATATGCAGCTGTAAATGACCATTACCATACATGAGAGCACATTATATGAAGAAATTAAAGAATTAATTCATGTCTAATTATACCATTTGACAAAAGACACAGATGAAGCTCTGGCAAATGACTGTTGCTCTTGGAAGATGATCTCTGGATCCAACCGGACTTCACAAAGCAAAATTCATCGAGTGTAGAAAGCAGCTCAAGCGGAAGCTGTATGTGTCGTTCTCGCGACATGCAATGGTTATGAAAGTCGGCCGTGAATTAAAAGCATATTGTTCAAGATCCTAGAAGTTATTTTCCTGCATCGTTGCATGTTTAAGCTGGAGAATAAACAAGAAGCCCCCCCGCAACCCAGTAGCATAAGCGGTTTGGAAAATGGATGGATGGATAAACAAGAAGAGGGAAAAAAAAGAACCACCGATTTGGAAAACATGACGCAGGAAGGAAAAATGGTTCCGCATTTAGCGAGAGAGCAAAGGGGGAGCCCCATGCCAAGGTGTAATAAAGAGAAAAGTGTAGCTTTTACCGTATTTGACAGAATGAAATCACCACGTCTCCTTCTAACTGCCAAGTCTGGCCCATACAGATCATGTGACCTTGTTAAGGAGACAGGAACTAGCTGTAAATAATTGGGTAGAAGTTTTTTTTTTTTTTTCTCAGCAGGTTGCTGGTCTGCAAGGTTATGTAAGGACATCTTATTGGCATGGGGGTCAACTGCCTTCCCCAGGGTGGTAAATATTCCCACTGGTATTCCCTTCCATCAATGCTCAGCATCACAACTGGTTTCAGCACGAAAGAAATCTAATTAATATTGATATTTAAAAAAAACATAGAGGTTTGTGCTTGTATGCAAGTCAATGCATCAGGTCCAGTGTAGTTTTTATGTGTATTAATAGGGTTGGATGGCGTGCTGACTTAATGAGTGGCCCTGTGGCCTCTTGCCCCCACGGTTTGGTATTTCAGACCCACACCCAGCTTTGAGTGCTTGGATTCTGCATGTCCTTCCTGTCTTTATGCTGGTTTCCACCTGTAGCTAAGTGTCTGCTTTAGATTTAGAAGTTATGAAAGATAAATGAAGAGCATTGGTATAGAACACTGGAATAGTATCTATTTATGTATATAATTTTATGTCATTTTCTGACATTGCAGAGTAGCCTTGCTTGCTTAGTGTTCCCCAGGTCAACAGACCGGCACAGCACTCTGTGCTAAGTCAGTCACATTCTTCGCATGATAATCGCATGATGCCAGGCAGGGGGGTGGAGGAGCGGCGGCTCCTTGGCGACTCCTTCTCTTAACTGCTGCAGGTCAGCGGCTCACAAGCAGCTGAGGTCAGTGAGCCGACGCGCTGGGCAGCCTTGGAATATAACAGGCCTTTGACAGAATGCAAACACCTCAGAGACCATCAGCTGAGCTAACACAGACCCACTACAGTAAAAAGAATATCATAAATTTGTCAGGAGGCACAACAGTACTGAATTTATGCTTAGGGGCCCTGAATCCTATTCTACTGACAGCTGCAGGGGGAGAAGCAATGACAGCAGCAACAGCAGCGTTGGAGGCAAAGGAGAGCTGCCGAGGGCAGCATCAGCGCTGGGCGACAGCTCGACACATGGAGCTGTCCTAAGCACGAGCTTCTGCACTTGATCGGCTAATTATCAACAAGGGGTGGAAGCGGCACAACTGAGCACAGGAGACACTCTGTGAGGGGAGAGAACGAGGGAGGTGCTGTTTGGTAATGTTTACTAATGCCTGGTAGAAGCTGCAATCCAGGATTCACAGGCTGAAAAAGGGGCTGATAATCCCTGGAGTTGCAGTGACGATCGCTTTTACTTTTTTGCGGGTTTTCTGTCCACATTAAGTTGGTTGGCATTTCACGGAACATTCCTGTGTCTTTTCTGTTTCCCCAGCCTCTCATCCTATACAAGGCCTCCTAAGTTCAGTGTGGAAACCAGGCAGCAAAACCATTAGGCTCTGACTGAGATGAGATACCTCAGACTAACCAGCATTTTCCAAGTTTCAGTCTCTGCTTTTTATTCACTCAGCCTGATCTGTTGAAGGGTTGGGTTTAGATACTAGAAATAGCTACCAGTGCACATCCAAGCCATTGTCTCAGAGTTAACTGGTACCATTGGGCTTGGTGCCTGAATCAGTACCTTCCCTGAAGGCCCCTACTGTAGCTTTCCATGACAGCACAAGATCCTTTGTCTTTCTATATAGGTTTGAACAGATTACTGAATATGAGTTAGGGGATTGGGGGATCAGGTGATGATTTGGACTGATAACTAAACTACGAGGTCCAGAAAGCATATCAGACCCTGTGGAAAGACTAAATTTTCTAAGTTTAACATCCTTACCAGGATGAGAATTAGACTGAGAGCAACTGTTTCTGAAATTTGAGCCTGGGTGTAACAAACAAAAGTCGTGTTTGGGTTCAAGGCTGAGGAGTTTGCTATGCAAAAAAATGTTCAATTTGAAGCAGGCAATGACAGAATAAGGACACCAATTCTCATGTATCTAGCAATAGTACAGACATGTCCTGAGAATCCATATTGCATGTTAAATGGTACTTGAACTTTTTGAGACATAAAATGTAAATGAAACTTAAAAATGCATCAAAATGGCTTATCACTAAAAGTAATATTCTTACTTATTCATTCGTAATGTTCTAAAATTTATGCATACAACATCAAGCTCTTCATTGATTGGTTCTAACACATGTGGTACTCTAGCAATGTCTAGCTAGTATATGAAGTTTTGACAGCTGTAATAAGTCTAAATACAAAAACAAAGGACTGAAATCAAGATGTCATATAGGAGTATCTCATCCACTGGAGAAATTAATGTATGGTCAGAGCACCTAATGAAAATTTAAGCTAAAAAAAAAAGCATGATTTTTAGTGCGAAACCAACTTTTATTTAAACTGTTCACTTACGTTTAAGATATTAAAGAGAAAAAGGTTAACATTGAAGGGGGCCTAGCCACGTTCTGGCATACTGTAAGGAGGTGGAACTGGGGCTGGACATCTGTATTTAAACCCTAAACAACACCAGTGAACCTGCCTCCATGTGTACAGAGGATGAAAGTAAATAGACAGTAGAACTGTCTTCTGGTAGCTCTGAGATCAAGCATCAAGTAATATATTAATATCTTTCCAACAAGTAACTCAGGCAGGGTTGCCAACTCTCACGCATCTGGTGTGACATACTTTCAGACTGCCACGGTTACACAGGAAATCTTATGGGAAATCTATATTATCCCATTTTAAAACTGAAATTAGCGACATCCATAGTGTTGGGGTAGTTTGCAAACCCTACAGGTATTTACAAGGTAATAAAACTTACATACATGTAAACGTCTGAGCAGACTTGTCTCGAATTGAAAATCTCATGCCAGTCAGCTGACCGAATTGGCAACACTGCTTAAGATGGATCTATATTTTCACTTGTCTTGTCAAGTAACAAAAAAACTATAAAACATGATCATTTCTGGGTGGCTACCAATAAACATCTTATTATTGATCTCTTCTCATAACTTTATACCCCATAATTAGTCGCACCTTACCAGTGTTCAGAGTGGTGTTCTGGTGTCTCCCTTTACGGATAAAGACCATCATTTCTTATTTGATTGTTTGGCAACAATTTACATTAAGTGCACATTCATTATGAATTCATTAAGCATTCATAGAACAATCAGTGCACCTTCATAATGCATTCATAGAACATTCATAAGCAACATGCAAGTACACCTTAACATCCTAACATCCCATAATAGCTTTAATATACATTTATAACAAACATTATATGATTATACATTTATAATGTTTGTTATTATTATATAACGTTTGTTATTAATGTAAATTACAGCTGTTAAAGGATGTCAGGATGTTAAGGTATACATACATGATGTTTGTGAATGTTTTATGAATACCTTATGAAGGTGTACTGAACGTTTTATAAATGCAATATAAAAGCATTATGAAGGTGCAGTTAAAGTAAAGCGTTACCGATTGTTGTATTCTTTGATCAATCTGACAAAATTTAACCAAAGAGTCTGCCTTCCTCCGATGGTATACTGTATCATGCTTGGTGCATCAGCACCAGCTTAGCTAACCATTTTCATTTTGCTTGGGCTTCCATTTACCTTCTGTATTCAAACTGCTAAATTATAACAAGGGGAAACCAAACCCAAGCCTCTGCAGCCTTACCAACCATTTTATTAAGGTACGAAGCTGAATTCAGGCTATTCTCCTTGAAGCAACGCGTGGAGTAACCTCAGTGGAGACAGCCCCAGGAGCATCAACCAGGTGCCCAAGTCGTCCTCCTCATGTGTAGGGTACAGAATAGATTTCTTGCTAGCGAGCTGAAAAAATGTAGGAGCTGTGATATACAAGGTATGACAATGGGGGCGCCAAAAAGGGGAACACATACATCAAATAAACCCGCTAAAACAAATGCACCGTGAAGTCTAATTTGTGCCATGTGAGCAAGAAACTCAAACCCCAGCAGAAGACCGTAGGCTCTTGGGGACATCATTCAGCTCAGCCCCATGCAAAGCGTAGCAGCACACCATCAGTGGAGCTCTCCCATGCATTTTCAGATACTCCTAGCCATATCCAAACACTGTGCCAATTTAACATTATACCCTCAAGGCAGTCTGTGATTCTCTAAAGATAACAGCTTTATTAAAGAACTGACAATATATAACATTGTATGTGATAAGTGTATAAATAATAAAAATCCCTAAATACACAGAGAAACATTCCATTAGCTATTTATTAGTGTTGCATGTTACGCATTTTCTAGCCAATAAAATGGATTGAAATGGTGTGTGAAGTAAATTTTGGCTGGGTTCTGCATTACTGAAAAGGAATTGTAGTAAAATGACTCTTGGGACCGTGCCGACACAGGCAAGGATATATCGGTTTAGCCTCAAAAACAGGCTAGTGCTGTAACGTGAAACACTACAATCTTCCATAGCAGCTAATGGGTCTGTGGTTCCTTTTTATGGATGAGCCTGCAAAATTCAATGTTTTATTACAACGAACCACTGATCCTATTTTCTAACTTGATTATCAGTGATTTGAGACGATTTGAAAACATTTCTCATGCTGTTCTAAAGCACTGTAACATTCTGCTTCTCTTATGTTCAACGGAACTTAATATGGAGTTCTTTCGAACGCAGTAGCCTTTATATCAGTAGCTAGAAGTTTATTGCTAGTTTAATTGTGGATGTTTAATGGCTTTATAATTTTAAGATATTTTTATTGCAACAATTCGCCTTATTTTTCTCGGTTTTAACAAACTGGAGGATTTATATAGTCCAATTACTCCTCTCTGCAGCGATAATTTGACCCCTGTGAAATGATTGCGGATATGTTCTGTCTCATTGCACACATCATAGAGATGGTGTCAAATTGTGAAAAAGACTTTCATGAGAACATTCCAGTGAGAGCCAGTGCAATACTACAACCTACATGTACAGGTCCATGTACTGTGTGTACTGGAGCCGAACCAGTGCCAGAGGTGAGTCTCAAACCAAGTCAGACTGTCAGCACTGAAAGCAGTAGCTGCTTGTGAGCCATGGCCAGCCATTCAAGGCTTTCTGCGTGTCTCACTCGCAACTTCATGGCAAGAATTACCAGTAATTTAGTGTAGATGCAGAGGAGAATGGGTCTCAGTTGTAGGTTATGCCATCGGCGGATTTTAGCGTTAGCCCTTCTAAAGTGTGCCTCTCACATGGAATAGCTAGGGAGTTAAAATCACACTAGCGGCTTCATGACGGACAAAAAAATATACCGCGAAACTTTCTTCATCGTAATCAATGTGTCTGCAGTGTCATGAGTGAAACTAAGGGACTCGAGAGTGATTCTTTCCAGGAAAAACTGCCACATTGAAAAGACATTTGACAAGCATTATAGATACATTAAATGCCCCATATAAGAGCGACAGGCCTCAGTGGGTAATACTCCTCCATAAAGGGTCTACTTGTTTCCACATTTCTGTTACTTAAAGGGTTGGCGTTTTGATAAGTGGTGTCCACATGAAGCGAAAATGGTAGAGCCAAGTGATGTCTGATGGGAGGGAAAAACGGAGCTTTCACATCTCCATGAATTGGTGACGGCAAACAAATAAGCCGCACCGGTGCCACGGAGAGCAGTTCCAAAGTGACGGGAGAGATAAAAGCCTCGTGCAACTGTGACCTTTCATTTGATGTCAAATTAGTGGCATGACTGGCTAATCGCACGACTTTCCAGGACTGTCAAATAGATGTACTTCATGTTCATGTTCAGACAAGTTAATTCCTGAAGTGGGAAAAAAAAGCAGCCCTTGTGAATTATTAAACGTAGTGTTCATTTAACGCACTGCATAAACTGATTCAATGGATCACCAAAGGACTGCATAAATGCATCTAAGGCTTTCATGAGCCTGTCAAGCGAGCTTTAACATAGTCAGTCATTATTTTTTAGGGCATGGGGTGAAGAGAAAAAAAAAACACAGAAGACAGCTTTGCTCTCAGAGGTTGTCAGCTTGTGATTACCATAAGGACTTCAGAAGGTAAAGCAAAAGCATCTGTATGATAGTTGAATCAGTGGCATCAGGACTCTATGACAGGGGATTCTATGAAGGAGGTTTAGTGATAACTGACACCCCTATGTCCACAACCAAGGGCGTAGGTTTGGTTTCAACATTGTTAGGGACCAAATCAGCCCCAAACCCCCCACCCCCCTAAACACACATGCCAAGATATAGGTACGGACATGCCCCTATGAAATCTATACACAAATCTGTTGCACACAAGTCAAGGGATCTTTCCAATTATACTTGCAACTGAAGCAAGGATAGCATTGTGTAAGGATGTAGCCCAGCCTTTGCATGCTACACCTCCCAGAGCAGCAACATGCACCTTCATTCCCAATGTGTTGAACATTCCTATTGCATTTGCTCTTGGTGGAGATGCACCGATTACTCCTCTTGGGTACTTGAAACTTGCTAAATGACCATGTTTACGCTCTACACCTGCCATATTGCATTAAGAATATTATACTAGAGCTATACTGTAGCATGTTAGAATGCTGTAGTTGCATTTCTAAGGTGAAAGGATGCTATGCCGCACATGATATCAGTGAGGTATTGTTGTTTGTCTCTGAAAAACCCCAGCAAACATCCATCGTTCACCTTCAAATTGCACCCTCTGCTTTACTTCCCATACCCTACATTTTGCAGAAAGGCATATTAAGCTGTAGAAGAGATCTACTTTGTCCAGTTGGCAGGCTGGATGGGACTTTATCTTCCACCAGAGGATGAAAAATCTGTTTTATTTAGACTTAGCTACAGCTCACAGATATCCAGAATGAACTCTCCCCTCTCGTGCAATCTTCACAATCCCCTTCTTGCAGTCCTGACTTGTGTGAAGACCGAGGAGAGGCATATCTCAGGAGTGACCAGGCGGAAGGCTCAACACAGCAGCCTCCTTGATCTACAGTGTAGTCCTTGCTTTGCACTTCTTCCCTGTGACAGGTGATCACATGGCTGGCAGGCTTGCAGTAATGCTTTGAAAAGGTGTGCCTTCCAGATTTCTGAGAATGGCAGGAGATGCTGGGATCCTGGCTGCCTTCAGATTCACGGAACTCGAGCTCAAACATATGCACCCACACGCACTTGAGTGCTGACGTTTCCATTTTTGAAGCGTCTCACCTTTGAACCTGCAAAGGCTGCAGTATAGAGCATTGTCCTCTGGAATGGTACTACTGTCTGCGGCAGGGATTCTCAAACTGTTGATGTTCTTGGATTTACTGTATGTTGCACAAAAATTTCATAAACTGGTGAGGGGGCTGGGATTAGTCTGAAGAAAATCCATTGAATGTATCCCCTAATATTTGCAGAATTTGGGGGGGGGGGGGGGGGATAGATAGAGTTTATGGAAAATCAAATCAAAATCAATATGGGAGAATTTTTATGAAAATGAGATGATCCCATTCTGTATAGGAGGGATGGCAATACTGGATTTTTAAAATCAGAATACAAGCTAGGACCAGAGTTTGGAAACCCATAGTCTACAGGACCAGCTATTTGCTTATGTTTGAGGTAGGTAACCCTGATCCTGAAGAGTAAGTATCCAGCAGGTTTCCCAACCTACCTGGTCTCTGATGAACCAAACTTGATTTTAGGCAGAGAGTAACTCATCGGGTAGGATAGAAACTTGCTGGATACTGGCATTCCAAGACGAGGGTGATCTACCTCTGGGTTACAGGCCTGCTAACTGATATATAAAGCTTATCCTTAATGCTAAAATCATGGCAAATAGGGAGCGTCTTAGTGACCTCACAAGGTTGTGTGTTTCACTCCTGCTCCTGGCTGCATTTTCTCTGAGAAGGGTAGCCTACTTTATTCCTGCAGTACAGAAGTGTGCAGTTAGACAACTGTGTCTTTGAAATTCCCATTGTGTGTGATTGTGTTTCGTGAGAGAGAATGGCGTCCCATCCAGGGTGCGTCCTGGGCTTCCTCAAAGGGGCTGCACAGGCTGTTGGTGGCATAAGGTTAAGGAATAAGGAGCTATGAAAAATATATAGATGCACATATACAGCCTACCACAGAAGGGAGGTGATGTAAACACATTAAATCAGAAAGTTCCATTTGCCTAAACTTAGATACGTAAACAGATGATTATATAAATCAACAGCAAAATGTAATCCTTGATGGTTCATACTTTGATTCTTCCCCAGTACATGGACCTTGCAAAGGTTGAAACCCATGGCCTAATCGGATTGTTTGGGACTCTCAGACAGTCCACGTTTTTGCTCGCTCCTAGCTCCCAGTAAAAGCCTAACCTGACTGGTAGTGAGCTGAGGTGGAGCAAAAAACGTGGACCATTTGTGGGTCCCTGAGGACTGGGTTGGGAAACACTGCCTTAGATTATAGGTTGTGTTATACCCATTCCGATCCTTGGGGGCCCACATCTGATCCGAATTTTTGTTCCCTCCCAGCTCCTGGTAGGAAGGGAGCAAAAAATATAGACTGCCTGTGCATCCCCAAGGACCGGATTGGAAAACACTGAGTTACATTTTATAACTAGAAGGAGACACCACTCACATGGAGCCTCTTTCAGTTTTTAAAGACTTCACTACCTTTTCAGAGGTCTAGACAGGCATGTTTTTTGAGAAAAAAAGTACATAATTCTGTGGAAACTTCCTTTGACTTTTTTTTTTGGAAAACTCAGCTCAAGACCTATACAACTTTTACCAGCATTGGAAAAAATCAATTTAGAAATATTTTATGGTTTCAAGGGGATCACTTGGGAATTTTCCAGACCTAAAACAGGGAATGACTTTGCGCTTCCTAACAGAAAATACACTATATGGACAACAGTACTGGGACACCTGACAATTATACCTACAATAATTTAGATAACATCTCATTCTAAATCCATAGGCATCAACATGGAGTTGGTCCCCTCTTTGCAGCAATAAAACAGATGCCACTCTCCTGGGAAGACTTTCCACAAGATTTTGGAGTGTGTCTCTGGGAATTCTTTCCCATTCAGAGGATTTCTGAGGTCAGGCACTGATGTTGGATGCGAAGGCCTGGCTCGCAATCTCCATTCTAGCTCATCCCAAAGGTGTTGCAGTGGGGATGAGGTCAAGGCTCTGTGTGGACCAGTCTAGTTCTTCCACACCAAACCTTGTCTTTATGGACCTTGCTTTGTGCACTGTGGCACAGTCATGCTGGAACAGAAAAGGGCTTTCCCCAAACTGTTCTCACAAAGTTGGAAGCAAATGTTGAGGTATGTTGAAGTATTGGGCGTTCCCTTCATTGGAACTAAGAGGTCTAGCCCAGCCTCTGACAAACAACCCTATACCATTATCCCTCCTCCACCAGACTTTACACTTGGCACAATGCAGCCAGGCAGGTAACATTCTTCTGGAATCTGCCCAATCCAGACTCGTCCGTCAGACTCCCTGGCAGAGAAGTGTGATTCGTCACTTCAGAAAATGTTTCCACTGCTCCAGAGTCCAGTGGCGGCGTGCTTTATACCACTCTCTTTGATGCTTGGCTTTGGGCTTTTTGATGTGAGGTTTGCATACAGCTACTCGGCCATGGAAGCACATGATATGAAGCTCTCAGCGCACAGTATGTGCTGGGGTTAATGCCAGAGGAAGTGTGGAACTCTGCAGTTATTGAGTCAACAGAGCATTGGTGACTTTTACGCACTGTGCATTTCAGCACTCAGCGACCCCAAACTGTTACTTGTTCTGGTTTCATGGTCTGCCACTTTGTAGCTGAGTTTCCGTTGTTCCTAACACTTCTACTTGCAGTAATACCACTTACAGTTGACCACGGAATATAGCAGGGAAGAAATTTCACAAACCGACTTTTTACAAAGGTGGCATCATATGACTGTACATCACTCAAATTCACTGAGCTCTTCAGAATGACCCATTCTTTCACAAATGTTTGTAAACCTGACTGCATGGCTAGGTGCTGGATTTTATGCAGGCATGGCAATGGGTCTGGAGGAAACACCTGAATTCAATGATTAAGAGATGAGGCACAGTACTTTTGTCGATATAGTATAACTTCATCTGCTTATTTCTCCAGCATGATAACAAAAAGGTTTGATCCTTCTCCTGCACTATAACACAAGAACAAAAACAGGCAAGACACTGATTGATTGACTAAGCATTCGTTGAATTTTGGTCATTCAAAAATAAACAAACATGGATAGAAAAAGTAAAAACGAACGATTGTCTTGCTTATCTAGCCAATTCTCCCTAATGCTGAGCACGTGTAGAGTGATTTTATGACAGTTGTCAAGGAGTCCTTTATGAACTCTTTTGTCCACCTGATGCCACAACTTTGACTTTCCTCTTTGATCAACAAATATCATCTTACCTTTGGACTTCCCTTGGACAGCAAAACAAATCTGAATACTTGCGTAACACTCTCACCCAGGGGTCTGGGGCTGGGCATGACATCATGTCTATCCTTATACAATACTGGTTATATGGATTTTATCAAATCTCCTATCCAACCACGGAAAGTCTATAGAACATGCACTTTGTATGCAGTACAAAAGGAAAAAGCTTATGGTTTGTGTGACAGAATAATCTCAAGTCTCAGAGAACAAAAGAATACAATTCTGGTGCTGCAGTGTTTCACCATCTACTGCCTTGTCAAGCTTGTAATGGATTCCACAAGTTATAAAGAGAGGAATTTAATCTTACAGTATGATTTAGTCAAATCACAAATAGATAAACTGTACGGGATTTACTCTAGATGGTATAATGGAATCCTTTTAAATTAATTTTGTGTCATCAAATATATATTTTAAATTGGCCTTTGTGGAAAAAGTTAAATAAATAAAAACAGTTACCAGCAATAAACAGAAAGGGCCTCTGGCTGAATGGGTCTTGGTTCAGACCAATAAATTTACACTTATTAAAGGCATTGCACCTGGTCAGACTATTGATCAGTAACTGCCTCTGGTGACAGGTTATACAAGCATCAGGGGGCAGAGCTAAATGCTCCGTTTGATCCAACTGTTTCACAGGATCAACAATTAAATTAGTACTTCGCTTTCGGCTTGAAGTATGATAACAATCTTAGTCACAGTATAGATCAGAAATACCCAAATTATCCAGACACAGAACAATTGACTGCTTCTACCTCTACAATCGAACTCTTAAAAATCAAACTGCTAAGGGCTCATACATAATAAGAACTTAATCTGTCACAGCAAACATGAAAACGAAACAGATCCAAGGTGCAAAACCCACAGAAACCATTCACATCACTAACTCCACCATCACAAAAAAACTCCCCACTGGAACACATCTCATGCTATACAAAATCTGTCACACCTGACAAATTCAACCCTAACACCCTGATTAAACCAATCAGGACCAGCTGGATTTCATTAACGAAGGTGTCAATAAGCGCGGGGCTGGTGATCAATTGCCATGGTAACAGAAAAGCGATCTAAATTCCAGTCATGTGCTATTGTGCTCCTCCCCACCAGTAAAGCCTTCATTTCTGTTTCTTAGTTGCATCCAAAATATAACCATGGTTGCATCACGTCTTGCATTAGTTTTTGGTCATAAATTAAGTTAAGCCTCAGCTGCTCACAGCCTTATATCTCTCAAACCAAACAGATTGCCGATAAACAAGTGCTATAAACTGTTCACTGAAAAATGTATATTAGATCTGTAACTGGAGAGAACTCATTTGTAGTTTTGACTTCTGCATCATACATTATTTTTTTTATTATTTCTAACGGTACTACATCAAATAAAATTTATAAATTGAAACCGAATAAAGCAATGTTTTTACAGATGAGTAGATTTCCGTCATGTTTCAAAGAGATTTTTTTTATATATATATATTTTTAAAGTCTTAAAAATTTTCCCACCCTGCAATTTTTGGCATTGCTTGATTGCAGAGATTGCCTGCTGTAACCATGGTGAAAACATCAAATATCGTGGTACATCTAACATTTAGCTACACAGTCATTTTCCCAATTTTAGCAACATTTTATACAAATACTGGGGTATTCAGGGTATACTAGATTATAACTAATATACTGCTGAATGGTCTAGATAAACAACAATAACACACTAACGGTGAGAAGGTATGTACTTTTAACACATGCATTATATTTTTAATTTGTAATTGATTACCTTTCTGATCTGGAGACTTGTGCTAAAAGCACGAGTGAATAAATCTATTGTGAGAATGAATAATCAGAGAGTTTTATATGACTGCACACTGCCTAATTCTGTGTTATATACATTTTCCATAATCAGTCAGTCCCCTTCAGGGTTACAAACTTTCAGTTGGCTACTGTAAAGGAGGTGGAAGGTCAGGATGATTCCAAGGGCCCTTGAGTGACAGGGGCCCTAAAAAATCTGGAACATAATTGGATTGGTCTGTGTTGAGGGCCCAATATGATATTCTTTCATGGGGCCCAAAATCAGTAGCGGCAGCCCTGTGGTTGGCTAGAATGACAATATTACATGTCCAGTTTTGCTCCAATGAATTAGAATAATATTTGTTAAACATCAATGGCAGGGAAACACGCTGGTGCCGTGGTTAACATGATCACTTCACACCTTTGGAAGATGAGGGTGTGAGTCATTGACCAATGTCATTCTGGGGTTTCCTCTGGTCCAAAAACGTGCTAAGGTGAATGGGAACTGTCAAATTTAGTGTAAAATGGATGGATGGATGGATGGATGGATGGATCTTTCAATGGCGAGCAGACAGAAGTTATAGGACATAATGATTAATGTTGGCCCATTCTATTTAACAACACATATTTTAACATACCTTCCCTCAAAGTCTTCCTCGGATTACGTAGACCTGCAATGCAACATGCTATGACTTGTGGGACTTCTATAAGAGGAAACAAAATATCTGTTTTAGAGTCTGAGGTGTGACTGTAGGTGGCTGGAAGTATAGTTTCGATACGGCCAGAACACTGGCCCAGCTGTAACTGCCATTAATGAGCTCTGCTCGTCTCTCATGTTTAAAGCCAGATGTATATCAACAGCCGAGGACTCAGCATCAGCTACTTTCTCACCCTTTCGGGATTTGGCATTGATGTCCACATCCCCCAACGCCCCCCCCCCCCCCCTCCATGGCAGCTTCTCCTTGATATATGAACAAATTCCAGTCGTGTTTGAAAGGTGGTCTCCTCAAGGTAACCTCCATCCCAGGTATCCTCGTAATTTGCAACGAAAATCATTAAATCAGTTCAGTGTTGAGGTATATAATGATCCTCAACTCTACAGACCACGGGGAATAATGGGGGAAGAAATTAATTGAAGGAAATATATAGTTTTGAAAAAGGAAGGGTACTGTAACTCACTGGGCGTGGGGGGGAGTGATTGTTCCCTGCACTGTATACATCTGTCAACCACTTCCCTAGTACGGACTGCGGCATACCTGGAGCCAATCCTGGGAAGCACAGAGCACCTTGGACAGGAAGCCAATCCGTGGGAAATTTTTGTCAAACCAATTAGTCTAAGCACAGGACTACAGGAGAAAACCGGAGTACCCAGAGGGTGGGGGGAATATTCAACCTCCACACACAAGGTAAGGGTGGGATTCGAACCTCCAGCCCTCGGAGGGACGGTATGGGTGTATCATGTCACCCCACTGTATTCATTTAACTGATGAACGATATACATCTATTGTAAATAAACATTCTGCCTCAGTTATTACTGACTCATGGTGGGATTCTTTGGATTTCAGTAAATGGGAAAAAAAAAACTCATTTGTGGGAAGAATCAGCGAGCCGTTAAATACTCTGAATAGCAAGAAAGAGATATTTACAGCTGGAAAAATCAAAGTGCTTCTGATTGTGGGGAGGCCAGTTTTTGTAATGAGGACATCTGCACATGAGACACCTATTGTTTGCTGAACTGATCACATGATCGGGTTCACATACATTACAAACCAAAGTGAAGAGTAGGGGCGGCCCTGGAAATTTTGGGCCCCCAACCCAGACCAATCCATTTACTGTATGTTCCAAATTTTTTAGGGCCCTTGGAATTGTCCTAATCCCCCCCTCTTACAGCACTCATGATTAAGAGTATATACAGTATATATACTCTTAATTTCAAATTTTACGCACACATGACTTTGCACATTAATTCTAGCCTACCAATCAGGGGTTTTTATCTCATTTTGATTTTTGTAGTTAAGATGGTAAATTCAACTTTTATTGCTACTGACAAGTGACTGAGGATTTATCTGGAATGTAATTACATTTTATGGAAAGTCTAGATCACTGTGTGGGCCCACCCAATGCTGTGTGATGTCCAGCCACCCCCCCCCCCCCCCCGCCCCCAAAAGCATGCTTGTGTCATGTGTGACAGGGGAGTTCAGCAAGGACATTTAGAATTAGCTTGAGATGAAAATGAGCTAGACTGTGGGAGGGGGCTTCAGAGGGAGTTGTGGGGGGGGGCTGATGATTGGCTAGAAGGTGTGAGACCTGTAAACCTCTCTGACGTCTAAGGATTGACGTCACACTGCGCTGTGCTACATGGTGCCTGGAAACTAGTTAGATGTGAAATGATATAAAACACCCTACTTATTTATTCTTATCATAAACTTCATTATTCAGACTTTTAGCTCAATTTTTAAATCATCAAAGTAGAAATAGATTTTTTACTTGCTAAAAATGCTAATAATGCATGTATAAATCTACATCATTGAATTGAGCTCACTGTGCTGCTGGGGGACATGCTGAAGCATGTTCGTTGTGCTATTTTTTATGTTATCAGTTTTTTACAATGTTTTTGTCTTGTCTGTGCTTTTCTCGCCGTTTTCATTTGTGATTACCAGAAAGCTAAATTGCCGCCACACCGCCGATTTAAGATCGAGGGGTGCGTCGATCCTCAATTTCAAATTCGCTCGCCATCTCGCATTCGGTCAAAACCAAAAACTAACGTCCGGCGTCGACATGAATACACTGTGACAACTGACGTCGAACTGACGTCGTGAAATGAAATGTAATATTACCAGTTTTTATGTTAAGTAAAGTACCGTGAAGTACTCCTAAAATAGCGGTTTATTTTCCACATCAGCCGGTTTAAATCGTCATACATTTACATCGTTTTTTTTTTTTTAAAAAATAACTGATTCACGATTCAGGGGCGGCATGGTGGTGCAGTGGTTAGCACTGTTGCCTCACACCTCTGAGACCCGGGTTTGAGTCTCCGCCTGGGTCACATGTGTGTGGAGTTTGCATGTTCTCCCCATGTCGTCGTGGGGTTTCCTCCAGGTACTCCGGTTTCCCCCCACAGTCCAAAAACATGCTGAGGCTAATTGGACTTGCTAAATTGCCCGTGTGAATGGTGTGTGAGTGAATGGTGTGTGAGTGTGCCCTGCGATGGGCTGGCCCCCCATCCTGGGTTGTTCCCTGCCTCGTGCCCATTGCCTCCGGGATAGGCTCCGGATCCCCCGCGACCCAGTAGGACAAGCGGTTTGGAAAATGGATGGATGGATGATTCACGATTCATTCTTTTGCATCAAAACTAGCTAAATCCACAGGTCCTTTTCTCACAAAAACCAACCTTGTCCACAAAGACATAGGAAAGAGTTGCAAAATCACTTAAGATGCAACTGGAAACTGTACACAAGTAATTGGGCGGGGGGGGGGGGGGGGTGGGGATGGGCAGGTTCATTCATACTCATACCCATGTTCCATACCCATTTTCGAATGGGACCTGTGATCATGAGCTCATCCTACCCAATTTCTCTGCAGTCGCTCTTCTGCCCAGTATGAATGAAGGCAAAAGGCCTCATATTAAAGATTAAGAAAAAGATTCACACAGTAGGCTATAGCCACAATGCAACAAAATGGCAGTACATTTATTTTAACAACAACAGAACAGACAATACACAAACAAAAAATGAAACAAAACAAAATACATAAAGTATAGTATTAAAGTATAATACAAAACTTTGATGTACAAAAATTGATGGTTTACTGTATTTCCTTTTAAAACAGTACACAGTACTTGATGGACACGTCTCTTTAACTTCCACATGTTGCCACCTCCGTTTGCACAGCATAACATCCATACATACATCTTGTTTGACTTCATTGCGGGTGTAGTAGAGCTGTTGTTTAATGTATGATAAGTCTGTTTCCGTGAGAGTAATAGCAGCGCATGATGAATGGTTATGAGTGCATGCTATACTTGTGACCAAGCCATTTCCACTGTATTGCTTTTGTTTTGCCTTATAACGAGCAAAATTTTGAGGGTGATTTACATCCATTTACTGTCATTAGGACAGGCACATCCATGCTGTCATACTCCATGTTCGGTTTTAAAGTCACAAAAACACTGTTCACAAAAACCCGTCTCCTCAGGGCAGCGAAAATACTTGAAGTCACATGATTCGATCATGCAGTCTGATTGGCTCTCGGAACATAGAGGATTCTGCTGCGAAAGGGTAGTGGTGTTGAAAGGATTTTGCAAAGAAATCGATATTTCAGATGAGGTGGAGAGTGGTATTTAGCGGTTTTTGAAGCAAAATTATTTGATTTATGGATACTATGTGTGGAAAGCATTCACTCAACATTGTTATCTCATTTTTGACGGAGGTGGTGTTTAGCGGTTTTTGCATCTGAACTATATATATATATATATAGCTTATCTAGGAAGCAAAAAAGCAATATAATCTATCTATCTATCTATCTATCTATCTATCTATCTATCTATCTATCTATCTATCTATCTATCTATATACACATACACACATGCACACATATATATATTTGCTTATCTAGGAAAATACACAAGTCAAGGTGGGAGTGATTCATTGTTTCCATTCTATATAACAACTTATGTATTTTAATATAGCACCACCTGAATGTCTTCTTGGGTTACATGGACCAGCGTTCTGAGATGCCGTGACTCGTGGGATTTATCCGATTGCTGTGAGCTGAAACACACAAAAATCAGTTTTGAGTCTGAGAAATGCCACTGTGGATGGTAGGCAGCGTAGTTCAGCTGAGGACAGAGCCCAAGCCTGGCTGTAAATGGCAACTGCGGTAAGCCGTGTTAATGAGCTCAGCTCATACTTCATATCTAAAGTGTGCCGCATGATTTTAGCCAGCATTGCTGGTTTATTATCATTTTTATGTTTTAGCTTTTGTGCCTCCTGCCCATAGCTGCTCCTCGGCAACTGCGAAAATTCCAGTCATGTTTGATAAGCGGTCCTTTCAGGGCAGATGCCAGTGGAGGGTGAAAAGTGGAAAAACAATATATATATATATATATATCCATCCATCCATCCATTTTCTAAATATATCCATCCATCCATTTTCCAAACCGCTTGTCCTACTGGGTCGCGGGGGGGTCCGGAGCCTATCCCGGAATCAATGGGCACGAGGCAGGGAACAACCCAGGATGGGGGGCCAGTCCATCGCAGACTTACAATACGCCCTACACAGGAAAAGCACTCTTCATTTATTCTCCACACTATGCTTAGGATAGCGGAATGATTTCATTCCTTTAAGGCTGCGTGAAATTCCTGCGCGGTGAGACCACAGGAAATTCAGATCTGTCGGCTCCCGGAAAAAGCACACCATTCTATTCTTCCGTGCGGTAGTTAGTTATTCTTTTGATAGTGAATTAGTGATGGCCACATACTGCCAGAAATCTTGCAGGAGCATTAAATTTTTACTGTATAGTAATAAGGGACTGTTAAATGGGGTCAGTAATGAATTCAGTAATTACCTGTCATATCACCTTGGACCCCATTGCTATCAAATACTGCAGAGGGGAAGGACATGGTTGCAAATGAATTCTGGGAATGACTCTGGCCTGTTGAAGCCCAAAGTGTAATTAGTGTGGTCAGATACTATTGTCAAGCTCACCTTTGATTTTCTCAGAATTCCTGATTTTGAGCTAAAGCCATCTGAAGCTATCTCCACATCATTTTCAGAAACCCATCTGTGGTTTGGAACCTGACCTTCTGTCAGCCTTTCAATATGGCGTGAGGTTTTGGGTCACGATCGAGTCACGGTAGCCTCTCAATCATAACCGCACAGAGCTGAAGCATAAGGTCTTCAACTGAGATCTCAGCTCTCTCATATAGAGACAGGGGGTGAAATGGACTAAGGTAACAATAATATTGAAAAACAAATGTTTAGAGCAGTTGGCTTCACACCATATTCAGATGTATCTTGTAACACTGTCATGTAAATGTGCTCTACGGGCATGAATGGGGTGAAGAGATGTTCTGGAGCAATCCTGACATGACATGCAGCTCAATAATCTATTTCGCCTGGAGAGAATCAGCTTTGGAATCTGAAGTGCATTGAGGGGGAAAAAAATGAGTCCAGGATCGAACAACAGGTACCTTACTACGGAAACATTTAACCTATATCATAGCTTGAGTTATATATAATGTATACTACGCAGACTGTATACACTGATACAATGCATCACAACATGACATAATGCATAAAAGATACATTGTAAATTATTCATAATAGCAGACATAATTATTGGTTAAGCAGACACATAAATGTGGTACAGGATTTTTTTCAATACATCTTGCACAGTACGAGTCAAAAGTTTGGACACACAAACTGCCTGCAAAGGAGAGTGAGATGACATGACCTGACAATACATGCAGTATGTGGTTATTTGGTTTCTACAAATGAATAAAAAACACTTTTTAATACAAATACAAAAATACACTCACACAGATGGTACAGTTCCAAGATGTGAATAAGCTGTTGGGTCCGATAGCACAATGACCACAGCTGTCTTATTTAGCTGCTGTTACCTGCTCAATAATTTACTCCATTGTCACAAGTGTTTAATAGTGCTTAATAGTGTTTAATAGTGCTTAATTTTGTGATCGTGCCATTATTAATTACTGCAACCCATAAATTACCGAGTTAATAATTAACACCATATGTATCCGCAAAATTGTTTAATTAAAATAGATAAATTAATAGATTAATAGATTTTTTGGTTAATTTAGTTTTTTGTTAAATTACAGCCATCCGCAGAGATTCGTCTGTAGCACGCAGTGACCCATGACAAAGACAAAGCTCTGGAATGTCATTACGGAAACTTCAATCAGATGCTTTTCCAGATATTCAGAATTCTATAGGAATGCAAATAAATGAAATCATGGGTGTCGTTATGCCTATTTAGGGTGGGCTTCAGCCCCCCCCAAAATGATCCAAAGCCCCCATTAAAGTTATAGTAATTATCATACTATTTTTTAATTATATATCCATACATTTCACACAAGATATCACTGAGCTCAGGTACGCACTTAACAAATAGAAGCAAGACTATGGATTGAAATTAAAAATAATACTGTACGCCTAGCTATCGGGATAATTAATTAATTGCTAATTGACGGCTACTGAGCCCTTAATTAGCACATTCTATCGTGCCTTGCCATGTAGCACGAGCCCATCTGTTTGTACATACATTGTGAGATGGTATAGTGAAGCATATCTGCTCTGCATTACCTACAGTTTGGCTCTTTAGTCTTCATGGAAGAAAGCAAAAAACGGCCCACTGTTCTTTACAGCATCATGGGGTGATTATTAATTAAAAAATACGGGAAATATAAACAACAAAATACAAGCAATTAACCAAGCTACCCATTCATCACATTTAATACTGTGTGTCTCTGAATTTAAATTCATGTCTCTGAAAAGGTAAAAAGGAAACAGATTGGAAAAAACAATGAAATACAGGCAGTCCCCGGCTTAAGAATGTCCGACTTATGGAGAATTTGTACTGTCTTCAAGCCTATTGTATTAACCGTTTGGGTTAAATACAATGGTTTGTAATCGTGAATGCATGCACTATTTTGTGAACCTTCTGAAAACATTGTGCAGATTCAGTGTTTCGTCAGCTCGAGATACAGTACAGTACCTTATTTAGTCACTTTTATTATTGCTGTATTATTATTAATATTATTTAATGTATTATATTTTAAGACTTAATATAACAATTACTATGCAATAATATGATTGTCGTACCCTTACATATTTCAGTCTCATCCAAAACAGTCTTTGTATTGTTTTCACCCCTATACGTGAACTATGTCTTTGCCTTACGTTTTCAGTATTGTTTCTCTTTCTTGAGTTGTGGGCTAGGTGCCCCCCCCATGCATGACGACATGCACTTATGGATTATTTATTCGCAACTCTGGACCCCCCGCGACCGAATAGGATAAGTGGTTTGGACAATGGATGGATGATATCACAGGTTTCTACTGCTCTCAAAAAAGTATCTGATTAACATATAGTGATAGTAAGCCTGTTTCTATAAATTTGAGAGTACCCTTTAGTAGATATTGTTAGCTAAAATGAATATGAGTGCTGTATATTGGGCTGTTATGTGATGATTGCACACGGTAGGATTTGGCTCTCCCTGCCACCACCCTATTTGCTCCAATAAGAGGATAATCACCAAAATCTTTGAAGATGGAGTAGCCCTGGGGTAAAACAGCACAGGCTTTCAGGGTTGTCTGTAATCCTCTCGTGTGATTATTTTCCATGCCAATGGAAGCCGCCATGGTGACAGTTATTTTACAATGGAAGCAGAACCTCTCTAAAACTATTTACTTTGTCATCTGTCTTTTGAAGTACTTAGGGGAGTCACAGTAACAAGACAGTCATTACCACTCAACCATTTTTTTGATGTTTATGTCCTGTGTTTCCCAACCAGGTCCTCAGGGACCCCCAGCAGTCCACGTTTTTGCTCTCTCCCAACTTCCAGTAGGGAGCAAAAAAAAGTGGACTATCTGGCAGGGAGCCGGGAAGGAGCAGAAACATGGGCTGGGAGTACTTGTACTAAAGTACCATGTTGGGAAACACTGCCTTTAAATTTACCTACAGTATGGTGATGCTCTGTATAGTCAACATAAATTTGCCACTTCTTATAAAGAAAATATTTTTGCAAGGTTTCCAGAGTGCAAATGATCTACAAAATCTGAAATCAGTCATCTTTTCAGGCTTGAAAGATGCTTCTTTTATGAAGTATTATATTTTCATTTAGTATAAGCTGATTACATGTCTTCTGGCTGTATCTGCTGGACATTATTTTGTGCTGTCATGAATATGGCAGTAAGTGAGAACTGAATAGATTATCGACCTGACTCACTGTGAGACACCCTCCAGTCACCTCAACAAACAGAGACACGCGGAGCCACACTGGGCCACATTCATTTTCGGGAATAATGACGCTTGGACAGAGAATATCAGCACAGTGCAACCTGGAACAAAGATGAGCTGTTTGCGGTTCAGCTTACTGGGGGTGAAATTAAATACAGTGATCTATACCTTAAACAGGCAAAGGTGGGAACATGAAATTAATCAGCAGCACAAAACTCTCACCTGTCCTCCTTCCCAACGTGTCCAATTCTCCTCCTGAATTTGGTGTAATTTTACTGTGGTAACTTTAATAATTTCACTGCACTTTTAGGAGATTAAGCTAAGTCTTCTTTGTTATTTTCAAACACCTGATAATTCATTTCTGACTGTACGTTGTAATCATATACAGACATGCACATGCACAAAATATGCAAACAAAATGTGATTAGTTGCTAATTGCTTGATCTCCCAGTGTTGTGTTGGTTTTCCAGCAGGCTCTCTGTTTTCCTCACACTCTTCATTGATACAGTATATAGTCAAGCTAACTGGTGTCTAAGTTACCCATAGTGTACAAGTCTGTGTATGATGGACTGGTATCCCATCCAGGCTCCAGACTTCCGGTCCCTCCTACTACTGTAACCTGGAGAAGCGCTTTGAAGATGTATGGATGGTTGGCCATTAATGCACAGTGTACACTGTGAGGGATATCATCTCCAAATTTGTCCTCCCAAATATTTATACCACTGAGATACACATGCAGACACACATCAGAGGATGACAACAGCGGACTAAGCATTTCTGATCAGGAAAAAAAATGCTAATTTTCACAAAACACCACGCTCTTGTGTCATCCTACTTGGTTTCACATGTAATGCTAAAATCACAAAGACATTAGGAGCAAAAAAGTCCAATAAATACTGTAAGTTTCATATAGTTTCTGAAATAGATTGGAAAAATTAAGAATAAAGCACATTCCTGGAATAACTGGCACTGTCCCTGGCAGCCCAGCAATGAAAGACTACTAATCTGATTAGTGGCAGACATCTGCGGTAGCATTGAGTCACAAACTCCCCAGCGTAGGGGCCATATAATTGACAAAAGGGAATAAGCACACACTATTATGCTCATTAGCTTAACAGGGTTCTTATCACCCTGGGTCATCTGATGCTTTTATTGCAGGTGCTTATCCATTACAGCAGTGTTTCCCGATCCAGTTCTTGTGGGACCTGCAGACAGTCCAGGTTTTTGTTCCTACCGGGAGCTGGGAGGGAGCAAAGATGTGGACCGTCTGTGTCATTTGAGGACCAGGCTGGGACACACTGCATTAGGGTTTGTAAGCAGCACCAGTGCACATTCTCTGTGAAATGCAGTCAGGCTCCAGTTTCCACACCCAAAGTCAATTTAAGGCTGGATTACTAAGCAAACATATCACTGGACATTAGTCACTGGTAATGAAAATTAATTTTGCCGGATAATTGTGTTTTACAATGTTTACCGGCTAATGAAACTACCCACAATGTAACAAGTTTGTTTAATATTAGTGTTGACTGCTACACTGACACGCTGCAAGAAACTGACCATATACACCCCCTTTGCACTCTGACCCCAGAACTTAATTAACCTTTCCTAATTTTTACATAACTGAAATGAGCTTTTACAATAATATCCCATGGCTGACTTGTAGGTCGTGACCTAATGAAGAACGGGAGTGGAAAATATCCTATTAAGGAAAAATCCTCTGGGATATCAAACCAATTTGGCTTGCCCTCTGTTCCTGAGAAGCAATTAAAATATTAGTTTAAAATGTAACAGTGTTCACACATATTGACATATAAGGAAAATTGCTTTGAATGAAATGGTGAAAAAAAGCACTTCAAGCTTAACTTTTAATAATACCCAAGGCTACAATATCACTTTAAGAACAATTACCAAGCAAACTCTGACTGAATGGTGAAGATGTAAACTTTCTTAAATTTGTGTTATAACTCAAAGCATTGTTACTAGTTGGGAATATATATATATATATACCTCCTTCTGGGGGTGTGCCTAAATTCTCGTCTAAACCCGCCCATTTATTCACTTGCAGAGTGTTACCATGAGATGGCGCTTTCTTTACAAAAACACATTTTAGTTGTGGTCACAACACAAGTACAACAGATATCAACCAGTATCTTTTGGTAGCCATTAGTAAGCCTCTGGCATAATTCTGGCTGAATATCTGACTACTCTTCTTTGCAGAATTTCTAGTTCATTTGAACCAGTTGGGTTCCTGGCACGGACCCGGCTTTTAAGCATAACCCACAAATTTTCAATAGGGTCGAGATCGGGGGTATTTCACAAAGCAGGATTTCTTGCTTATCCGAATAACTTGTTGGAGTTAAGGTAAACTGAAGACACAGCCGAAGTTTTTACAACACCAGAGACAAACAGGGCTAGGTACTTGGCTAGCGATCTTGCCAGTACATACTAATGCAGGGCTATGATACTGTACAGTACATACAAAAACCCCTCGGAAGTGCAAAGCATGTGCTTTCTATCTCTGCCTTCAACCAGACAGGAAGCTTAGCATCTTGATCAGGAGTGATAATTTGTTATTCTAATATTCATTTATTGTTTTGTATTATTCCTGTAATATAATGTGATTGCACATTTTATACATCAACGTTTAATCCGTTGCATGTTATAAACTGTAAAAAGGCTAGTATTGTGTCTTTTCTTACAGTTTTTTCAAATACTAAGACAGAGTAGAATCTAGGGTAGTATCTCTTCACATGCCTGATCCATCCTTGGCATTGCTCTGGAGAAATATCTTTGCATCCCGCATTCATTGTTTGATGTTGTGTCAATTTGTGTAGAGTGGCCATGGACCTGGACTTAATGGATTGGATAGTTGCTACAAACACGAGTTCTACTGATAACATTGTGTCTAGAACCATGAACTCAGCTGATAGCACACTGACTGGGAACATGAACTCCGTTAATAGCATACTGGCTAGAACCATGAACTCAGCCGATAGCACAGTCACTAGGAACATGAACTCAGCTTATAGCATAATGGCTAGAAACACAAATTCAGCTGGCAGTATAGTGGATTTGACAGATAGCGTAGGCTCAACAGAAACATTGTGGCTTAAAATGGATTTCTCCTGTTGAGAAAATTGCAAGAAGTTTTGTATAATCTGCAGAAGCAATACCAAATTACAATATTAGCATGTCTTTATGCCACTTAAGAACGTGTCACCCCTAGAATCCTTTTGGAACTATTCAATCTACAGATGAGATTCCGATCATATCTCCCCTAACTGAAATGATTTTAGTTGCATGTGAAATCTGCAGAGAGTGCAGCTGTTTTTCAGGTCCTGGCCATTTGCGACAGAACATGTACAGACCAGCTTAAACCAGACATCTGCAAGGCCTCTCTCTGACTCAAGCCATTACATAAGACTTACAACAAAATTTGTGCATCATCGTCAAAGTACACTGTGCTCTTCCAGGCCTATTGTGATGCCACATATTTTGTCTAAGTCCAAAAAAGCACTCAAAGGAGCCAACCGGCTAAAGATATTCACCTGTAACAAAATAGCAGAAATGGCACCATACCAAAGACTTTCTGCGAAGTCTTGACCCATTCATAGAACATTCTATGAACCCTTTTACGTACGAACACATAAGACATCCTGCATTTCTGTTGAGCAGCGATATGCCATACGACCAATCAGCAAAGTGTTTCCTTAATAGCATCACTCCCAAAGTACGAGTTACACCTTAGTGGATTGCCCACGTGGTGAGACTTAATTTATAAAGCTTTTTACAAACCACATTAAAGCAATCACACAAAGCAACAGAAAGCATTTTTTTTTTTTAAAAAAGGCCTTTTACCAGATTTTTTAAGGTACTGCGTTTTCTGTTTCAACAATGCAATAACAAAGGTTCCCAATGGTTATTCAAGAATAATTATTTTCGGTAATTTACTTCTATTGTTTTTTTTAACCTTTTTGGTTTCTCTTGTAGCTTACAATAGTTGTAGGATGCCCTCACATTTTCTGTAATTGCTATTTTTTATAATCTTTGATCAGTTTAGGACAAATTATCCAATTCTGGGCATGTAAGATTCAGCAGTCAGGTGCTTCTATGGATTTTGAACAAACCTGCTTATTTGTATTGGAGTGAAAGGGGCAGTTGCAAAGGTATAAAATTTTACAAAAACACACATTTTTCAAAAAACTATATAAACTTGGGTCTCATTTGGACAAGTGTACCAGTTTTACAACAGGTCAGCTACATCTTTGAGAATTTACAGGGAGTATAATGACAGCTCCCCCTCACCGAATCCCAACATGACAACCTTAACCTCTACCCAGCCTTAACCCTAACCATAAGTAACTAAACAAAATATGACACTTTTTACATTTTTACTCTTCTGATTGTATTCACAGATCTTTGTGGGGACCTGGAAAAATTGTCTCCACAATGCCAAAAGAACAAGTTTTCATTACATTGTGGGGGATATTTGGGCCCCATAATATAACATAAACCTAATCCACTCACACACACAGACACACACACGCGTTACAAGCTCCAACCTCAATGGAGCATTCATTGTGGGGAGACATATCATTGTCTCTTAGATTAGAATTAACACTTTCTATGGCTGGTTTTTAATTATTTGGAACTCCTAGAAAGTATCCATTCCCTGTGATTTTTTGTAAAACCAATAGTTAGCTGTATCACATTGTCATTTCCCAGCAGCTCCTACATTAAGGCACTCATCAGAATTCGTAAGGTGATGTCAGTGCTATCGTGTGCCAGTTTTTACTGTTATCATTGGTAGTTTGTCATTCTCATAGATTATTCCAATCCAGTGCTGATAATCAGACAATTAAACGAGGCTCCACATTTTTGTTTAAGGCTTCTGAAAAGCCACCATCAATAATGAACTCCCCCTAAACCCTATAAGTGAACAGTACATATAGCCACACTAAAACTCCTTTAAACTATTCAATAAATAAGAGTTAGAAAAATGAATAGAAAGAAAAACGTTTTATTACGAACTTCTGCAGACTAGCTGGGCATTATTTGGTCCTACACTCTGGCCACTTAACAATAATTGGACCCACATTGTTGATATTACAGTGGTAGAATAGAATGGCATCTTGCACTTACAGGCATAAGTATTAAAACAACAGAGGACTCTTTCGGATTTAAAGCCAAGAAAAAATAACTTTTCTGAATTTTGGCCAGAAGATAAATTGTTCTCAATAATTCAAGGTGCCCATTGGACCAGACAAACCCAATCAACTAAAACAATTCTAGGACTTCCTTTCCTGGATTGTTTTGTCTTGACAGGTATAAATAATTCACAATGTCAGGATATTGCCTGATGATAGGAAGAGAATCACTTACTGGAGCTGGTATTATTTAGAATCGTTATGCCACTTCTGTGGGGAATTAGATCCTATTTACAATATTGCTGGAAGATCTCTGCAGCCGAGAATAATCTGTATCATTAAATCATCTGTTTCTATTCCTTCCTTCCTGGCTATACACTATGTTTTTCCTGCCAGACTTTAATCACATTGTATGTTGTTCTATACATAGCCAGTTACTGAAGCAGTATCATAAATGAATTGTGTTAGAAAAATATTCAAAACTTATTTTGCCATGCTAAAACATGGCGACACTTCACCTCTGCAGGAAATCCTATTCAGATTGACAATAAGGCACTATTGATATTTTTGCGCAGTGTTCTTGTTGCTGATGCAGCGGTATATTTGTTGAATAATGGTAAAGGATGTACAGCTGACGACTGCCACTGTATATGGCAGGTAGGCAGTACGTGGGCTGTGTGTTGCCCTGCAGGTTAGGACTCTGTGTCCATGCCCAGTGGTGTGATCCTGTTTTGTACTTCGCTATGGACAAAGTTCTTTACTAAATAAATGAATGTAATAAAAATTTACTTTAAAAAGTAGTTATACTGTACAGAGAGCTGTTGCAGTGAACCCAGCCAGCTTAGAGGTTCTTACCAATGTGAAATTGCAAATAAAAAAAGCTGACCGATTTCTCCATGTTCCACCGTCTGTTCAGGCTGAAACGGTCGGCAGCTTCGCTATTTAGAAAAGAAAACTGAATTCCAACAAAATACAGAAAAAATAACTAACATAAATTAACTAAAGCAAAAAATGATAAAGCCTTCGCAGTCTAAAGAAAACCCACATTTCTTCAAAAATGATCTCAAACAGAGCCCAGAAAAATTTGCTTAAAAATAGTGAGAAATTTTTCAAAATTCTATTCAAAGTATGTTTCTCCTGCTAGGAGCCCACCTCTCTGCTGCCGTTCCTTTATGTGCGGCATAAGATTGCATCCCAGACTCTGGGCTCTACGGAAGCTGTCAGAGGATGTCTTTCAGCTTCATCTTTAAGCCTCATTATCTGCCTCTCAGCATTCTCCGTAGTTTTATAAATTATGTTTACACTTCACCGGTACTACCTTTGACTAGGATTCCCATTCCTCTCTGCGGATCGTCATCTCCCGTCTTCCCAAACAAATATCTTTGACCACTTCCTTGTCATGCAGTCTGTGCCTGTGTTGGATCCTTTCCTCACATGTCCTACTTTTGGATCCAGCCTCTAAGCTCTTCAGTCATCACTGATTGGCTGCTCACAGCTAAGCCGTAATGAAGTGCCCTGCAGTCATCCAAGAGTGTGTACCTGATAGCTATTAGTATTAAAGTATAATACCGTAAAACTGCAAATGTGGGGTGAAGTAGCCATGTGAGGCCCAGGCAGCAGAAAGATAAGGCATTTATTAACGAAAGCTAAAATGAATCTGGTTGTGGCTCTTTAATTAAGCACGATAAATTGAACAATTACAGAACAGGAGCTCAAATGAATTCCGAGCATGAATGGAAAAATGTTCCGCATCCTGTGCTTAAACACATAAGCTCATGCAGAGGAGACTTTTCTCTCCGTAAGCATTTCAGGTTAATTTTAGTGCTCACCAGCCTCCTTAACTTGGACCAGCTCATTGTTATTGATTATGTATGTGGGCCGGATTAGTCACGATTTCTAAAAACTTTTGCAAAACGAGTGCTCTGACTGGTAATCCTAACATCGCTAGTGAATGTAATTACATAGCAAATAGTGACCACATCATGTATGTTTTTTAAATGAAAGCACATGTTGTAAACACAACCACTGGGTAACTGTGCACCCCCTCCAAGTCATGCTACCACATCCTGGCCTTTCTTACCTTCTAGGCACAAGCTGACCTATCAGATGCCAGTAGTGTCCCCCCCCCCCCTCCAAAAAACATAGATATTTCTGCTTTGTGAGCAGAAAAAAAAAATCAATCTAGGTTATGACCATAATCAGTGTGAATACTGAGTAATGTATTGGTGGCCAATGGCAGGAGAGCAAGTTAATTTGCATGAATGCATTAGGGCATCCTTATGTGGCTCAGCAGACGAGTTTAAGGAGATGAGTATATACGAGCACATAAAAATGGTCACCACTGCAAGTGAGCCAGTACACGAATGTGAGTACTGATTAATTAATCAGTTCGGATGAGCTTCTCAACACTTCAGTTAATTTGAAGAAACTCATAAGGATATGAGAGCGGAACATGCTGCTTTGGGCATGAGCTTTTAACCAGCCAGCTATGTTATTGTTGGCTATTAAAAAGCAATAGCTGTGTTGTTTGGAGCATTACCGTTCACTCCAGAGCGGTATAAACATCAGTGTGCCAGGTTAATCACCAAGCATTGCACACTATTTATAATCATGTTGCCGTGTCTGAATATGGCCAGAAGGTAGTAATGATACTTTTCTATTTTATGTTTCCTGCCTCAAACACCCAGGTAATTTTGCACGTTGGTTAGCTTACATGTTATTTATTATGAATTATTATTTTCGGTATCAGGTAGGCAGGTCCCCGCTTATGCTTAATATGCTTAATGCCACTGTAGCCCCCCTGGATCCGACGGCATTCTGACTGATAGACAGGTGGGCATGTGGTTGGAGCCCGGACAGCAGACACCTCTCAGGACTGGTGCTCTGGACAGCTGGCCAGCACGCAGCCATAGGCAGTCATGCCCACAGCGGTATAATTAGCTCCCAGGATCACGGCTCCCTTTAAAATAGCCTCCCTGACTGTGAAAGGAACTCTGCAAATGACGGCTGCAGTGTGATTGCTGCTGCAAGCTATTGGTTACTTCTCTTTCTCTATATATCTATCCCTTTTCTCTTTTGCTTTTTGTTTTCACCCCGCCTTTCTTTTTCTCTTTCCAGATGCCTCCTGCCATTCACAGCACCCTTATTTTTAGAGGAACCTGCTGGCAGTTGTATCCCACCATGCCACAGTAACAAGTTTCCCCTTTTCTCCTGAATTCAGCTGGCCAGTTGTTTAGTAAATAGAGCTTCTCTGGAGTTTATGCTTGTGCTTTTATTTAGCTCGACCCTGCCACACCAGGCATACATTTACAGATTGCTGACACGCTCTTCTGTGTCCTTTTTTTATACGGAAATAGTTGGATAATTTCTGCTTTTGCAAACAATTCATCCATCCATCCATCTATTTTCTGTAACCACTTATCCTATTTACTCCGGGGGGGGTTCAGAACATATCCCGGAGGCTACGGGTCCAAGGCAGGGAATACTTCAGGGTGGGGAGCCAACCCATCGCAGGGCACACACACCCGCGATTCACATACACAGGCACACCTGTTTTTGCATAACATAATTAAATTTTGATTAAAAAAAATTTGAACTTTCTGGAGTTCTGAAAGTCCATGCATGATGGATAAGCTCTCATTTGTGCATGTGTCATTTCTGCAACTGCACCACAAAGTATTAATAAACAAGACTTCACCTGACTCCCTCAAAATGACTGTGAGCAGACACAGCCACTCGAAAAAAAGCAACGGTACTTGCTTTCCCCGTAAAGTTCTCGCTTAAATGAATACGACACGGCGCTGGGCTTCTCCAGACTTCTGCCACAGCGGAATAGGCAGTGCTCCCACCATTTCCTGCTAAAACTGGACTGGGAAGTATCTGGGGGAAAAGGACACCAACAAAAATGAAACAGTGGCCTAGGAATAGACAGCCTTCTCGTTTGACAACAGTGCTGTATTAATAGCAGCTAGTTGCATGTTAATGTGGGCTCATTCCCCTTTCAGCAGAGGTGCTTCTCTATAGATGGAGTTCTACTGTCTTTGCCGCCTCTGACAGAAACTATAAAAGCGGCTTCTAACGAGGGCACGGGCTATCGCTGCCTCGTTATGCAACGCAAGTGAACGACAGCCAACAAGAGGCAGATGAGAGGCGCACACGTCGCTAAGGGCACAGGCTATCGCTGCCTCGTTATGCGACACAGGTGAACGACAGCCAACAGGAGGCAGATGAAAGGCGCACACGTCGCTAAGGGCACAGGCTATCGCTGCCTCGTTATGCGACACAGGTGAACGACAGCCAACAGGAGGCAGACGAGAGGCGCACACGTCGCTAAGGGCACGGGCTATCGCTGCCTCATTATGCGATGCGGCTGAACGACAGCCAACAGGAGGCAGACGAGAGGCGCACACGTCGCTAAGGGCACGGGCTATCGTTGCCTCATTATGCGACGCGGCTGAATGACAGCCAACAGGAGGCAGACGAGAGGCGCACACGTCGCTAAGGGCACGGGCTATCGCTGCCTCATTATGCGATGCGGCTGAACGACAGCCAACAGGAGGCAGATGAGAGGCACACACGTCGCTAAGGGCACGGGCTATCGCTGCCTCGTTATGCGACACAAGTGAACGACAGTCAACAGGAGGCAGATGAAAGGCGCACACGTCGCTAAGGGCACGGGCTATCGCTGCCTCGTTATGCGACACAGGTGAACGACAGCCAACAGGAGGCAGATGAGAGGCGCACATGTCGCTAAGGGCACGGGCTATCGCTGCCTCGTTATGCGACACAGGTGAACGACAGTCAACAGGAGGCAGATGAAAGGCACACACGCCGCTAAGGCCCCTAGACGCTTCCTGATTATTTGTTCTAAACATCCCTCGCAGGCTTTTTAATTCTGAAGCAAATCTTGATATGGCTGTTTTTTCTAGAGGCATAACGTCCTGTGTGTCCTGTTAGCCATCACACTGTGTTAATGTTCATTTTTGTGAGCATATTTCAGGTCTATTTAATCACCTCCTTTACTTATTGCTTGAATGACAGGAACAATTCGTATGCCTGGATGTAACAATACTTTTAGACTGCTGCACCCTAACCTCTGGTAGCCCAGCACAGTTTAGATTTTTAGACTGGGCAAATTAAGCATCCAGGAAACTGATGAAGTGATGCTGCATGTCATTTCACTGTTCACATCCGGCTGTCCTGCTGTGCTTAGTTGAGTCCTACACTAAGAAAAACTTGAGAGTATCTCATCCTCACATCATTATTGCACTGGAAAAACAATGATTGTTTTGTCCTACACAATGAATAACTTGTACACATGGATTTTACTAAAACAGCCGTCGCATTCAGCTTAGGAAGGGAGCGATTATTTCAGCTATTTAGCCAATGATTTCACTCAAAGCAGATTATAGGTTTGACCTGTTTATTATTGCTGTATATTCCATAGGCCTAGCTTTCGGTTAAGAGCTTTGCTGAGAGGTTACAGCAAATCCCATCATAGGCCTTGAAACTTTCAGTAACCTTGAAATGACTGATGCTACTTTCTGACTTTCTCTCTTCTAATGCATTACTTACCAATGCTTTTTTGTATAATTTTAAGATGCATTATATAGCTTGTTTGTAAATATACACCTATTTATGCATCTATCTTCCATAACCACTCATCTTATACGTGGTGAGGTGGTGTTTCAGGCGGCCACAGTACATACTGTATGCACATGGTCTGGGCAGCTCAGAGATGCCAGTTTACCTACCTGTGTATTTGTGGACTAGAGTAGGGAAACCAACTGGAAAGATGGGGAGTAAATTCAAGCTGCACACACATAACGAACTGGAGGTCTGAGCTGTGAGGCTAAGGAGAAACCTGCTGAGCCACCATGCTATACAACAGGCCTAGTTGTACACATAATTTCTGTTGGGAAAATTGTGATAGTGAACAGAAGGTCACTAGTTCAGAAGCTCAGAGTGATGTTACCATTAGGCCCCTGAGCAAGGCCCTCAACTCTCAGTTTCACCAGCGACTGCCCGACCATGTACAGTAAACTGTACATCACTTTGGAGAAAAGCATCTACTTAACTAAAGGCATTGTGCAGCCGTCTTTGCATGTGCTATGTGCAATATGGGACAAACAACAGTGCAATACAGGACAGACAGCAATGCAATACAGGACAGACAGTAGTGAAATAAAGGACAAACAGCAGTGCAATAGAGGAAAGACAGCAATGCAATACAGGACAAACAGCAGTAGAGTACAGGACAGACAGCAGTAGAGTACAGGACAGACAGCAGTAGAGTACAGGACAGATAGCAGTGCAATGAGACAACACCATGCAAAACAAAAGCAAAACAATAAACATGCAATAAATATGTGGTGTATCAGGGGAAGGATGTGCAAATAGCCACAGAGGTAGTTAAGAATGCTCCACAATACCAGTGTGAAATTCATTCACATGGCCATTAAAAAGACATTTTAGCGGGATCTCAGCTCTGCACTGACTGTGCACGCTGGGTTTTGTTCCACATGATAGCTTGATGTATCTGAACATTCCTAAGTTCTCTCTAAGTGAAAGCAAACAAGTTCATACTGAAATTCTTCATTCTTCAGAGAGTTGTCCCATTAACTGAATCATTACTCTTCATTAAGATTAATCATGTGTTTACAGGACACTGTAATTTTATAATGCCTGTAATATTTTCTTAAAGGACTTCCACATATTTATTGTTATTATACAAAATTGGGAATTTTACAATGGGCAGTAAATTCGTACTTCAGAGCAGCCTAATGAATATATGTAAAAAATCTAGATAACTACAGCTGTTTACCTTTTTAACTGTTTTTACTTACTCTTGCAGCTGTGTATTTTACCAGAAACTTGTATTCCTTCTGGGATATGTGCAGCTCCTCACTCATTACACTATAACTTTGTTCCTTAGTACACTCCCAAGACTGAAGATTGGAGAAGAATTATTTGAACAATTGTAAGGTGTATGGTCATGCCCGCGAGCTCAAGGTCATGCAGAGCCGCTCCTCAGGTTTCGTCACGTAGGCTTTGTTAGAAGTCATTAGTTATCAGCAAATGGTTGTGCTGTGGCCTCCCAAGGTGAATGAGACCGGTCTGTGGGTGAGTGTAATGATCATTACTCAGGGTCACGGGAAGAGGAGTTTCTGTCGGAAGAGAAATGGTCAAGAAATAGCGCTAATGAGCGACATTGACTTGATCAATGTCCAGACACCCAGTTCTCTGTAATTGCTTAACATGCCAAATGACTGAGACAGAAGTGAATGCGGTAATTTAGTAGGGTAACTTAGTCTCATTAAAGTGGTACACCGTCATAGGTCCACATTAGCAAAGATGTGGCACACAGGACACTTTTATGGAAAGATCGTGCATTAAGCTAGGTTTAGTGCCGTATTTGGCTTGTTTAAGACGGTATGTTATTCTTTAAATGATGTATAATTAAAACGTGGGAGTGGCTCTTTGATGGATCTTTTGCCACAGCGGTATGAATTAAAACAGTCACACCACGTCCAAAAAGTGTAGAGACATTTACAGCACTGCAGACCTGGAAACCTTCAATCTAATGTGATTGCCGGGCCCATAAGGATACACTATTTGGAAAAGGATGATTAATGAAGATGTAACGAAAGTGAAACAATCAATTTTCGGATTGTCTTTAAGGTTTTAATTTGCGTGAGGATATGTTGTCATGGTACAGGGAGCACATTGGCATTGCTAATGAAATCTCTGTTGCCAAACGTATGGGACTAAGGAGACTCCCTAACAAACCTTTTATTGATTGGCAGCTATAAATGCAACATTGATACAGTCTCATTACCCACAAAACCAGGACTAAGGCCAAATCTTCACATGATTAATTGCCATCGGAAGAAAATAGCTACAATGTAACTGCTTACCAGCCATAATAGTCACTTCCTTTGTTTTACAATAGTTTTATGCTCTTTTACAATGACTCTACTCCATTATATTTGTTGTAAGTATATGGATTGACTGGGATGAATTTAAAACACACTTCCTGCTCGAAATATCCCATGGGGCCAATTCAGATATAAAGTTTATTTTTTTCCGTTTAACAACAAAACAGACCGCCGGTTGTTATTACGGTGTACAGAATATGAAGACACACGTGTCAACAGAGTCGAAATGGTCAGGAAATTCAGCAGATGGGAGCAGTAATTTTTTTCTGCACGAGGACATTTGCCTCTTCCTTGCATTACAGGAATCAACCCAACATTTAAAAATGGCAAGGAAGAACTTCTTCATGCATTTTAGAGTGATGCTAATGAGTGTGTCTCTCCATGAATGCACGTAAAACCATTTCACAGAAATAGATTTTCCTGTAACATACTATGACAGAATAACTGCAACCATTGTGTTTGCAAGGAATATTCTCGTTTCATTCCATGTATCAAAATAAGTTGTCAGTAGCATCTGTTCTCATTCATCTCCTTACTTTTTCAAGATTTTATCACAGAATATTATTGGCAAACATAAAGCCACTCTAGTCAGTATGATGTATTAATAATGCAGAGGCTATTTTTAATGCACTATTGCTTATACTCTATTCAAACTCTAAATGTTTGGGAAAGCTTAGAGAAAAATTCTTAATGGGGGGGGGGGGGGGGTAAAAGTAAAAGTTATGATTCCTTCTCACTTTTACAAACAGAAATTCTTTATAAAATTTGAAATCGAGGCCTTTTTCACTTCTGCAGATACAATAGGTTCAGATTCAACAAATGGCTTGAATCTCTTGAAAACTGAAGAACCACAAGCAAACCTACCGACATGTCTTGTTTAACCACTTTTGGTTATATATATACTGTATTTGGTTATTATAGATATGTAACAGAATGCTTTAAAGTCACACATAGTCCTGAAACCTTGGCTTTTCCAAGATAATGTTTGTCCCAGTAGACACAAGAAAATTTAACAGAGGGCCTTGCTGAGAAGATCCATCGCTGAAGCTAGAACATGCATTTTGGTCACCTGCACAAAGTGGACTTCACTGCGCATTTTTGGTTTATTCTAGTGAGTGACCTTGAACTCAGCACCTGAGAAGAGCAGAGGGTACTGTAGCTGTACGTTCACTTTCCCCGGAGAGGCAAGGAGAGCGGGAGGGCATGAAGAGGAGGCTTACAGGATGAGAACTTATAAAATTCCACTTTGGCAAAATTGACTCTCCATATAATCTGCCTTGTGTGAGCATGACTGATGGAAGCTGTTTTGAGAGGGCAACGTGTTGGCAGGATTCATTCCTGGAAAGTTTGTTTTTTTGACTTTCTTAAATCAGGAATCGATTTCTTTGTTCAATGCATGATGTCAGAGAGAAATATTCGTGAAAATCTGTATGAAGGGCAGCGGGCTTATTGTGCATCGGCACATTTATGCAGTGTTCAGAAGTTACTACTGAAGTACAAATCGCAAACATATATAGTAGCTACTTGAGATAAAAGACGCATCACAATTCATTGAAGGACGAATATGAGATTAGTGAAATGAACGAGATTAGTTGTCATACCACAGCACACAAGAAAACCCATCCTCTGCATTTAACCCACATGTGACTGCATGACATGGGAGGGCAGCTAATTCAGCAGCCAGGCAGCAGTACGTTTCTCAGAGTACCTCCAAGGCATTTTGCTGGTGGGAGATTCAAAGCAGCAATCTCTCAAATAGGAGTGCACATCCCAAACCATTAGGATGCCACTAGTACATAACTACACCTTAGTTTGCAGTTAATTAATACATAAGTTACAGCATAACACTGTATTACTGTATTTGTGCTCCCCTTAGTTTGCAGTTAATTGATACATAAGTTACAGCATAACACTGTATTACTGTATTTGTGCTCCCCTTAGTTTGTAGTTAATTCATACATAAGTTACAGCATAACACTGTATTACTGTATTTTTGCTCCCCTTAGTTTGCAGTTAATTCATACATAAGTTACAGCATAACACTGTATTATTTGTGCTTCCTTCAGTAAAGTGTTACTGAAAATATGAACATATGTCAAAAATTAAGCTGCCTGCCTCACCAGGTTTTCGGGTGAGCAGTAATAAAGAACCTCACTCGTGATTTTGCAACTTTGCATTTTTACTAAAAACTAAAAACATCCATCCATCCATGTTCTTCCGCTTATCCTGGGTCGGGCGGTGGGGACAACAGTCTACAGTAAGCAGGGATGCCCAGACCTCCCTCTCCCCAGCCATCTCCTCCAGCTCCACCGGGGGAATGCCAAGGCGTTCCCAGGCCAGCCGAAAAATATAATCTCCCCAGCATGTCCTGGGTCTGCCCTGGGGTCTCCTTCTGGTTGGACATATCCACCTCCCCAGGGAGCTTTCCAGGAAGCATCCTAAACAGATGCTTGAACCATCACAACTGTCTCCTTTCGATGCAGAGGAGCCGCGGCTCTACATTGAGCCCCTCCCGAATGTCTGAGCTCCTCACTCCATCTCCAAGGCTGAACCCAGACACTCTGCGAAGGAAACTCATTTCTGCCACTTGAATCTGCGATCTCATTATAAGTGAGGGTAGGAATATAGATCGACCGGCAAATCAAAAGCTTTGTCTTCCAGGATTCGTCTCCCACTCCCTTCTTTCCTCACTCAGGACCCCAAGATACTTAAACTCTTCTGCTCGGTGCAGCAACTCATCCCCCACCAGGAGAGGGCAGTCCACCTTTCTCTGGTAGAGCACCATGGCCTCAGACATAGAGGTGTTGATCCTCATCCCGCCTCAGTGCCTGCTGCAGGTCACAGCCCAACGACACCAACAGGACCACGTCATCTGCAGACAGGCATGATCCTGGGGCCCATGAACCAGACCCTTTGTATAAAACGCTTCACAACCTTTAAAACACTTGCTACATAATATATTTATATTAAACAGCTTGAAAGCTGTTTCAAAGCATTCAAATCATTTACAAACATCACACTAATAGTGATCAATACTGTAAAAACATTTTTTCTGTTATTGCAATAGGGGTGAAACTTGCTACAAGCCAACCAGGCTAATCCTGTAAAAAAATGTAATCCAACATGGAGTTTTTTGCAGGTCAGCGTTCAGTTATCTACACACTCTCTTTTGTATCGTTATTTTCAGGTGGAGTGGTGGCTCTGAAGCTAGACATCTGAGTCAGCAATCGAATGGTTGCTGGTTCAAATGGTTGCTGGAGTGTACCTACTTCGTTGGGCCCTTGAGCAAAGGCCTTTAACCTGCAATTGCTGTTTCCCGGGTATGATGTTAATATACATCCAGCCCTGCAAGCAGATCCTTCAATTTAGAGGGAAAATTTGGGGGTTGGTGGCAGGATTGGCACTCGAGCCACTGGGAAAAACCATCTGGAGTAGTGTGGTGCTGAGGTATCACCGGCTGCACTCAGGTTCTCATCCCTGAGGTGGTTTGTCGTGTGGGGGGTGCAGCAGCATGTTGTAATCAGAGCATGCTCTTTACCTCCCTCTCTTTGTCTAAATCACTAGTCAAATATTACAAGGACCAGGATGTTTTAAAAGAGGGTTGAAATTTAAAAATGCTTAAATGATTCTGTGATACAGTACCGATGTGTTCTGTCACAGAGCTGCCGTTTTCTAAACCGAAAGAAGATAATACAAATGTTTCTTGGAGGGAATCTGCAGACTATGAAATCATACAAGCAAATCATATAAGCTACATGCACTTATGCATTGTATATGCATTTTACAACAAGTAAACAGTGTTTCCCATCCATTCGAACAAGCAGGTAATCATGAAAAAAAAATCCCCTTATTTGAAAGACCTTCTTCAATGGTCTCTGCATATTGCAAACCTGTGCCTCTCATACAGTTTTGTTTCATATGAAGAGAACCAGGACTCTTATGGATGACATTCAAGCACAGATGCATTTTTCAATAGTACAACAGCGGTACCCGGTCAGGAAATTCATCCTCTGACCTATTCAGGTACCATCTCTTAGCCTCTGTGCCTCGTGCTTCGCACATTGGATATGTTGCTAGGACAGTTGCTATGTATGAATATTGTTATATAAACATACTTGTGGCTATCCAGGTCAGCAAGCTCTCTAAATGTAGCTATATGAAATATGCAGTACCAGATAATTAAAACAATAAATAAATAAGGAGATTCCTGTGTATGATATTACCAGCTGAAACTGACTCCCAGCTATCAAGCATTTCAGCTTTCTTTAGCAGGTCTACACACTATTTTTCTTTTCCTGGATCAGAGGCTGGCTTAACGATGCTCCCCCCATTCCATTTGTGCTGGAATTTAATTAAATCCCACGAACTCTAGTCACCACAGTCGACCTAGAACACGGTTCTAAGAGGAGGCGGCGTTCATCCACTGGCACCCCCCGCCCGCACACCCGGCGCCTTCGTCTAGCTTTACTCACTGGTGAAAAGCTGATGCCTCTTATATCATTATACCGGAAGAACAATCGAACGCAGGTCCAATTTAGTGGGCAACAGCATTTTAAAACTTTAGACAGAAAAAATACTAAAGTGCCTGCCCATAAAATTTAATTGGATTATATGAAATAATAATTTAAAAAACTGTAAGAAACTACGGGAGGCACATTGCGGAATTAACATTTAAATGGGCCTAGTGCACATTAGTTAAAGTCAACTATAACTCCATTGATCCCCATTGCTTTCTGAGTAAAAACCAATGAAAAGGGATCTAGTGTGAGGTAGAAGCAGGAATGGTTTATTAATAAATTAACCACTTATAATGATTATAATCACCACTTACAGTATAACAACCGAAATGAAGGAGAGACAATGTTGATGAGGAAAATATGTGGAGTTCATTGGGATGTAAGCCATAGCACAATTGGCATAGAGCTTAATTGTAAATAAAATGTCAAGTGTCATCAATGGCAATAATGTAAACAGACTGTAAATGGTGACCAGCCAGCAAATCCCTGTGTGAAACCCTTTTTTGGCTGACTGCATTACTAACTTAAAATTTTGGTTCACCGTTTGACCGCGACTAGCCCCAGACAGGATTAAAACAACAAATGCTGTCTCACGGGCTGTCAGGCACGCTTAACGAGTCGGAGGATAATCATTTTTTGGTACATAAGCTCACCTGGGTAATTTGGCGTCAATGTTCTGAGTAACGAAAAAAAGTCAGAAAGCACGCTAACAAGCCGCAGGGCATCCGCATGCATTATATAATAATACTGTATATTATACTGCGTTCTGTGGTCCCCAAAAAACTACAAAGCAGATGGTACATTATGCAATACATTTTGTAATTGCCTTTTTTCTTTTGACATCAAAGCAAAGTGCCCTTCAGTTCTCTGTGTTGAGGTGAAAACTGAATAAATCCATTAGCATGCATTGATCTGATGACTCACTGTACTTTATATTTAAATTTGAGTTGGCTGTACTTTCACAGATAGTCTTATAGGGCTGGGTTTGTCACTGTGCATGAATCTGGACTGAACTCAGAGCTAAGACACGACGACTTAATGATGGAAAGATGCACTTCTGTCGAATCATATTGGTTTTGTTGTTTTGGGCATGAAAGAAAAATGCAAACTTATGGATGAACTGGGATGGAAATGTTGCGCAGTGGCTATTGTCCTGGTCTTGTACTTCCTCGCTTAGGAGGCCTGATTTGGCCTTGGCTCTGCAGGGATTAGCTAGTAATTCTGGGCCCCCCTGACAAAATGTCACCTTGTGACCTGCCCCTAGGGTCACTGCTTTCAATTCTAAGAAATCTGAAAGTACGGGTCTCCAATGAAAGATGGAATTTGCCGGGGTGTGGGGCTGGTCTCCACAGTAGAATTCACCAAGCCGGGATAATTTTCAAATTCAGGGCCCCCTAAATCTGCCAGATTATCCATGTTGCTCTGACACCCCTGCATGTATGTACATTTACATTTGAGCTTCGCATTCCGTTTTGGGTCCCTCTTATTGCTGAGATGCGCTTAAGCTAACAGTGACTCCGCATTGCATCACTGGCTATAGTTGAACATTTGAAGGTGTAGTAAGACCATATAGATTGGAATGCATTCATTGAGCCATGTTTCTTGTCCAGCATGTGTTGCGTTTTCCTTGTGAGCTGCGAAGAGAGGATATGTTACTAATCTCCATGTGACTTTGTGTAAATGAATCTGAAGTGAGACACAGAAAGGTGGTGTTGGTGTGTTTCCAAAAATGGCGTCCGTCAGGCCTGTGTTTTCCTCTGCTCTCCCGTCATATTTACTCACCCAAGGGGCCTGTTCTAGCTTGGAAACATCCTTCTTTCAGGCGATGCCCAGTGTAACGCATTGCACTGTCCTGAACAGGACATTTGTCAAAGGAGAGAGAGGGTACGCCGGCAGAATGACAAGAAAGCAAATGTTCAACCATCAGCTGGAAGTTTCCAGTCCAAAGCTTTTAAATCTGTCAGCTGGGCAAAAAAAAAAAAAAAAAAACCCAAAGCCTCCAACTAACTTTTTTTTTAAAAAAAACCTGTGAGTGTGAAGTGCGAAGTTGGGCCTGCGTGTGTTTTCACGGACACCTGCTCAGTACACAGCGGCACCACAAAGTGAGATGCAACGGCGGAGGCCTCCAGATAGACAGATGGAGACGCGGGCCCGGTTCCTCCCTTCCTGTGTTCTTCGAGGCGACCCATGTACTTCGCTCGGAGGAGCATATGTGCGGTTCCTTGAAGGGAGCAGAGAAATGAGTGGGGAAGCCAGTTAGAGCAGGCAGCATCCCAGGGGTCTTCTGTCAAGCCACTATTACAGACATCCTCTAGTGTGCATGGTGATTTCTAATGACCCTCAAACAAACACTTAGACAGAGACAAGTCGGTCAAAGGATGAGAATATCTGGCATCTTGTATGCCATTCTCTCTGGCTAATCTTAACCAGTATGATTACGTGTAAGTGTGTATAAATTTTTGAAACAGTACTTAATACCACGTTTCTAATAAAGATCTCTTGAAGCATAATTCCCTCTGGATAACCTTAGGCAGTACGATTACTCGTATGACACAATACTTAACATCCATCCATCCATTCATTTTCCAAACCGCTTATCCTACTGGGTCGCGGGGAGTCCAGATCCTATCCCGGAAGCAATGGGCACGAGGCTGGGAACAACCCAGGATGGGGGGCCAGCCCATCGCAGGGCACACTCACACACCATTCACACACACATGCACACCCACGAGCAATTTAGCAAGTCCAATTATCCTCAGCACGTCTTTGGACTGTGGGGGGAAACCGGAGTCCCTGGAGGAAACCCCATGACGACATGGGGAGAACATGCAAACTCCACACACATGTAACCCAGGCGGAGACTTGAACCCAGGTCCCAGAGGTGTGAGGCAACAGTTTTAACCACTGCACCACCATGCCACCCCCAGTGCTAACCACTGCACCACCATGCCACCCCCAGTGCTAACCACTGCACCACCATGCCGCCCCCTAATATTTAACATAGCAGCTGTAAAAGAAAAATGTTTTAAATCTACTTAAAGCCTCTGTAATCACCTCTTGAGTGATGTGTTGCCTTCACTAGTCTGTAGAATCATCTTTTGGTAAAATCGCCCCAGAATACTGTGCTGTCTGTGGGAAGTAGCCACACATTTAATTATTTATTCTACTTTATTGCTGTCAGATCAGGGCAATTGAAATGTGCGTTTCACTTTTAAAAGGCCAACAGAAGGTCGAAATTATGTCACAAAAGCACTTCACGAGAATTTGCCCTGATATTTAAATCTAATTCACTTTGCAGAATCACAGTGTTCTTCGGCATCTGAAGGCAATTAAACATTTCCACTCCAATATTATACAGCTGGCCCGTCACTTCAGCCTTCATGTAATATTTATTAAATGCTGAGGAGCGGCTAACTCACCGAGCAGCTCATGTGCAGCAGATCCACAAATGTTTGCTTTTTTCTCCTGCTCAAATTTAAAATGCAAAAAGGGATGTAATAATTAAATGCACATGAATCTCATTCTTACTTGAATATGCATCATTTTCTATTCTGTAACTCAAAGGCTTTTTTGATAACACCCACCCACACACACGCACACACACACACACACACACACACACACAGGTTTGTAACTATATTTTTGTGGGGACTCACCATTCATTTCTATGGGGAAAACTGAAGTCCCAACATGTCGACCTTAACCCCCACCCAGCCCTAACCTTAACCATACTGTAAGTAACCAGACAAAATATGAGACTTTTGGCATTTTTAGTTTTTTTGATTGCAGTCACAGATCTTTGTGGGGACCTGAAAAATGCCCCCCACAATGTCAAAATAACAGGTTTTTATCAAATTGTAGGAAATACTTGGTCCCCACCATGTAATAAAAACATAATCCACACACACACACAATCTACATATTCATATCTTTGTGGGGACTCTTCATGAATTTCTTTGGCCATAACCATATGCCATTTTTAGTTTTTTCGATTGTAGTCACAGATAAAAATGTCCCCACAAAGTAAAAAACTTAAATACTTTATATGTGAATATATGTTCCAAAAACTAAATTTAGGAGATCGTAGGTGACTACTGTAGCCAGTTAGCAGAACATGCTGCTTCAGTGTTTCCTAAGTAAGGAATGCAATTAATATGTAGCGTTTTGACTACTTGCGGACAGCTTGGGGCCCCCAAACCCAGGTGCTGGCAGTACCTTTGTCCCAGCAGCAGGGGGGAGGCAAAGAAACTATACAGGATACTCTAGGTCCTGCGGATGCAGCATTTGTGGTAAGTGTCCTGAATGGAGAGTGCAGTGACCCCATGGTATTTTCAGTGGTTTTCACAATCGGCTACAAGCACTTGCGGTCTGACACGCTGCAATTTGCTATGGTAATATGATCAAACACTACAAATTTGTAACTCTCGCCTTTCATGTGAACTTGCTAATACCGGTTGATCCATCGATTAATATGTTTACAGTCAGCAGGATGTTTTTCCCAACCACTCCCTGTATTCATTTATTATTGATGGTAATCTTATGCACGTACGGTGTGCTTTCTCTGGCTTGTGCTGCCGTGCGGATACTGTTAGGAACATACAGGTCTGCGAGGCATAGCTGTGGCTGACGACATACATTAAAGAGTTATTGGAAAAGGACTGCTTGTCTTAGTAGTGAAACACTATAATAGTTTTCTGTGCATTACACAAGTACATTTAGAAACGCTAGGACAGGCAACAGTAATAATTAGCCGACTGATGGGAGAGACTAGGACAGCTAAAGAACAGTTTTAAGTAAAAATGAACAATAATCATTGCAAACAAACAGGAAAGTACTTGGGGGATTGCAAAGAAAAATGTATATGGTTAAGGTGTAGGTTACTGTAAGTACAGTGACAGTTTATATAACTAGATAATTTTGATATACAGTAAAACCTTGGATTGCGAGCATAATTCGCACCGGAAGCATGCACGTAATCCAAAGCACTCGTATATCAAAGCAAATTTTCCCATTAGAAATAATGGAAACTCAGATGATTCGTTCCACAACAGAAAAATGACTAATACAAAATATAAAATAAAATAAATGATCCTGCAATATACCTTTGAAAAGAATCGCGGATGATGTGAGGGAGACGAGCGAGAGAAGAAGAGGAGGGTTATTTTGTAGGATGACTTTCACTATAACTAACGGAATCACTGCTATCTGTTGGCACATTGGAATCTTTCTCTTTCTGTGCCACTTTACCAATGAATCCATCCAATGACAGCCGCTTTAGTCTCCTTTTCGATTTCACAGAAATGTGGACATTGTATTGTAGTTAACAGATTCATCGCTCGCACTGCTACAGATATGCCGTTATTTCGATGGTGCTTTTCTACTAAATTTTGACTATACAAGTGAGGGACGCTGACTGAGGCCAAGCATGGGAGACAATTATCCACAATCCCACAGCGAGAGAGAGAGAACCATTGGCTCAGTTGTGATCACGTGACGCTACACAGACAATGCGCATTCATAATACAGACGCTCCTCTACTTACGAATGAGATGCGTTACGAACGGCCATCCGTAACTTGAAAACTTCGTAAGTCGTTATTCAACATCATTTTAAGGGTATACGCAATTATTGTACAAAGAACTAGGATGCTGGGAGTACGCACGCTACGCTGCTGTGCGGCGGGAGTAGCGGCCGGAAGTCGTACTAGGCGGAATTGGCACGCCGAAAGAAAATTTATGTTGCGGACATTAAACGGGAGCCAAAGGAACACAATTTGGACTTACTGTCCTCTTCGTTCGTATGTCTGAAAGTTCTTAAGTTGAAAGTTAGTAAGTAGAGGAGCGTCTGTACTCATATCGCAAGACTTCGCTCATTTATCAAGTTAAAATTTATGAAAAATTTTTGCTCGTCTTGCAAAAAAAACCGAGGTTTGACTGTATTTAAAAAGTAGTCACTTTGGAGATTGGTAACTGGGTAAATGTGTCAATTTTTCTAATAACTTGGGACACAGGAAGAAAGATATAATGTAACAATTAATTCTTTTGGACTTATTGCCAACTCTCACATTCTCTTATGTTTTGTATGATGGCTACTCTGCCAGCAATTTCCAAGGATGCAATTACTGCCTTTACATCTAAGGTGAAGCTAAAAGCTTTGAAGTGAATTAACATGCAGTTAAACAGGTTTGTGTGCGGAATGCAGACAGGCTTTTTTCTTACACACTATGACCAGTGAAATGGCCATCAGTAGCCAATGCTGCAGTCCAGGTAGACTCTGTTTAATCAGGCCAATGCAGGATGGAGATCAGTACCTACAGCACAGATATTCATGCTGAATCTTATGCTGAACTGTACAATAATTTTCAACATTCTCCAATAAATTCTTTAATCCACTGCTATATTAAGTTAACCATTTAGTAGATAGAGGTAGCTCAAAATATCCATATAAAGAGTGCAGAGTGTTCTGGAACTAAATTGTAACAAACTAATTTGTGACTTTTAAAAGTTGAGATGTCATGACACTTTGCATATATCTTTGTTGGTCTCTCTCTCTTTCTCTCTCTTTGCTCACTGAGAAGCTGAAAGGATGCTTATAAGACTAAATGTGTGTGTATCAGCATAGAACATCTGCCGCTGTCAGTAACAGCATATGAATCGTTTAGAAACACACATTGGCAGTCCTATGTGCATGTCTGCTCTGCTGTATGTGCAAGCCTGCGTCAGATCCGTGTTTCCATGGAGTTAATAACCAAAAAAGAAAAAAAAAAACCTCTCCCCACTTTCTCACTGTCTGTAACAGTTAGGAGAGGCGCTAAATCTTATACTCTCCCCAAATGTTGGACAGTTATCTTAGCTCTCAAGCTGATTGGAGTTTAACCTTGATAGAATCTACCGGATACATCACCAAGGGCTGAGCACACAGTAATATGACAGTGTTTTTCTTAACAAGAACAAATGAAGGTAAAGTACCAGACACCGGACTGTTTATTTTAGTGACTGCTGGCCTCATTATTTAAAAGCGATGTATGATATGAATGCATAAATGGAAGAGATTATTTTAAATAAACAAAAATGAAATATTTTTTGTACCAGGTCCAGGAACATCTTGATATGTTTGCAATCTGAATTCTCAGCAGCTTCGCTGGTCAGTTGGCTAAAGCAGAGATATTTTAGCCATGTAATACTTTCGGAAGGTTTTGCAGAAGTGTCAACAAATCCCTAAACCAACTGGTCTGCACTTGGAGGAAATATTACATAAATGGAAAGAAAAAAACTTGGGGCATCATACAGGCCCCCAGCTGCATTATTCAGATGTTACGCAATGACTGAAAGCTGAGTGCATACTTCTCCTTTACCAGATCCTTATTTTTGCACTAGGAAGGCTTGAGTACTGACTGTCAGACGGCTCTACAGTCATTTCCCTGGGCCAAGGGAAATTGAGTAAATCTCTCCCACTCACCGGCATTTAGCATCACCTTATATCTATCATGCACTTCTCATTTTTAATGTGACACGCACACAACCTCAACGTGTCCATTAAACCGCATCCTGAAGGATGCGTGTTTATGCCCTGACACTTAATTTAACTGCAGCATTTTCGTGATGTGAAGTGAGATGAAATCTGGTTCTTAGAAGAAACTTTTTTCTATACCCGAAGGGTTCTCGTTATCAGTTTATACCGTTTCTGTCTATCATAATTTTTCATCGGAGCTTCTGGGAACTTCATAGCTGCAGAATATAGAAGCATTCAGAGATGGGGACAAGGACGAGATCTTGGTATGATCTTCTTTGTTTGGAAAACAATGTTAAAGTGCTGCACAAAGGTGTAGTCAGATAGGGAATAGAGCAACATAACAGGTGATAAAAGCGGTGCTAGAAATCATAAGTTGTTGTGTAACAATTCTTTCTCTTGAGAAGCTAAGCAGCTCCCAGTTTTCCCCAGAGTTCCATAGTTAGTGGAGGCTTTACCAGGCTGAAAACCCCCCTGCAATCCATGGGTTTCCAAGCTCAGTGCGTGGGGGCTGCCCTCCTTTTGTGAGACCGAGTGATGCTTCAGAAGTTACATCACCACCTATTGGATTGGAGGCGCCATAACACAGGTGGGCGACAATTTTACTAAGGAGTACATTTTCTAGGAGGGAAATACAGCAAGAGACAGAGAAGGACGGTTGTACGCTGAAAGGCATTTCTCATTAAAACAGTGCTTCATGCTGCAGCTGCCACTTCACCATTGGCGGCATGAAAAATAATTTGCAAGATCTAAAACAAAACATCATGCACGTAGCCTTGGAAAAGAGAAGATATCGAGGCTGAAATATGAATATTCTGCATAATAAATGTAGTAGTTTATCTCATAGATCTGTAAAATAAAACAACGAGTTCTATAATGGCAGAAGATAAGGTTCTGTATTCATAGGTTTGAAGGTTTGCCAGTTAGGGTCTCAGGAGAGACCCTGTCCTGACCCCCTTTAGCAAAGTACTCTGCCGAAGCAGCTGCAGTAAAACGCCCAGATGGAACAAATTGGGTGCTCTGGATAAATGCGACAGCTATTCAACCAAATGTGATGTTTAAATGTAGATGCCTTTCTTACTGTTTAATTGAAAGGGCAGTTGTAGGGAATACCCCAAATTCTGCAATTGCAACTAAAATTTAAGTGTACAGTATGTGCCAAAATTATTTAGACCTTTGATACAATCACAACTTGTACCAGATAATAAAATGCTTAAAAATTTTTTGTAATATTAAGTTTGGAAAAATTGAATCAGTGCAGTTATATAATTATAATGTTTCTTATTAATGTGCATTAAAGCTGTTAAGGTATGTTTTGATGTTAAGGTATACTTACATGCTACTTATGAATGTTCTATGAATGCATTATGAAGGTGCACTGAATGTTCTACTAATGCATTATAATGGCATCATGAAGGTGCGGTTCATGCAAAACATAACCATATTTTTACTTTGTTCTCAGGAGAGCCTTCCAGTCAAAACATGATGCTCTCTTCTGCAGTCATTAATCAAACTCAAACACTTCCCAAAGACAGTAGACCATTGTGTGACGACACCACAAGAGTCCAGGCATCGCTGTGCAGTGACACACCGCACACACATTTTGGACAGGATGCAGAAGATTTTATTAGCCTGTCACCAGCAGACGGGGAACCACGGTCGTGAAGAGCACAACGACCTGTCCTCCCATCGGCTCCGGGGAGAGACAGACATGGGGGCTGCGGCCCAGTGTGGAGAGCATACACCGATCATCTGCCCACATTCTGGATGGGGTTCTGGCATCATCTTCTAGACTGTGATTACTGTAGGAACACAGCTTCCAGAACACAAGTGCCACTTGGCAGGTGTTTAGTACTGCAACCTTTTCAGCATGAGATTAGAAATGCATGGCCCCTTATCACTTACTGGAAAATAAAATGTGCAGTTCCTGAGTAACACCCACCCCAGACACAGAAATTGCTTTCAGTTGTCTGGCCACTTGATGCATGTATTGCGCATATTCAGATTGTATTCCAGCAGCCTCTGGGGTGCCTATCTTTTGTGCAAAAAAAAAAAAAAAAAATAGTTACAAAAATGCATCAATAATCAGAAGATCTCATTTATATAGTGAGTGTTTTAAGAAAGTCATATTGATAAATAAGCTCCTATATCTAGGATCTAGGGTAACACTAGACCTAACTTGGAGATAGCATGGAAAGCAGACTCACTCCTGTATTGCACACACTCTTTTCATAATGTTTTCTTTTTTAAAACATATCCCCAGCCAGCTCACAAACAAGCATAAATACAACCAGCTCGAATAACTGGGCTTTTCAGCTCTGCTTTTTATTTTCCTAGCCAAAACAAAAGCATGACTTTTGTTTGTCTAATAGTAATTAATCGGCATCCTGTCCAAGGTGTTCCCCTGCCTTGTGCTGCCTGGGACAGACTCCAGGTCCCCCCCCCCCCCTTGATCTTGCATTGGATACATAGTTGGAAATGGACAGTTGGATAATGATGCTCATATAGGAATGTCTCATTTATGATTTGTTATTTTTCTTATCCTGGACAACAGCAGGATACTGCAGTATCCTTGCATTTCAAAATGCATGCATGCACTGGAAGCAGTCACACATGGAAATACAACCTCTGGCAGCTGAAGGGATTTACACCACATATCGCTGTCCGGCACAGAAATTTTAAAGATATGAAAATGAACACCTGTCAAAGGATGGAACCCCAAAAATCTGGACTCATAATGCAGTGAATGTTGCAAGAAAAAAGAGAAGTCAGTTTTTTTTTTTTTTTTAAGAGATTTATCTGAAGTGGACAAATTGTTACTTTATTCAAGTGCAAATGTAAAAAGTCAGCAGTGGGTTGTGGGTTTATAAGGTGCACGTTTTAAATAAGCCCTTGGCATTTGTCTCCTAGTACTTCACATTTAATGGGTCATACTGTGTATTTTAATTATTCTTTTTAAATGTAGATCTCAAATAACCTGCCTCACTCTGACTCCTCACTGACTCCCCCGGTCAGTGTTGCAGGGAGCTGCAGTCTGTCCTATAAGTAATGGATGCAAGGCAGGGATCCACCTAGGATGGGATACCAGTCTCTTCACAGCAAACACGTTCATTCTAGAGGGAATTCAGACATTCCAGTTCACTTAACCAGCATGTTTTTGGAACTTGGAATTAACTCAGGTAGAATAAGCAAACTGCACACTCACAGAGGTAGGGTACAAGATACACCACCCCGCCCAAGAGATAGCACCTAAAATGTGAGGGTAAATCAGATTATCTAGTGAAACCTATACTTTTATCTATACTCGTCCACCTTCCTGCCTGCTCCATGCCTCATCCCCGTGCCTTCTCTGCCCGAGTCCGTGACAGGGTCACCATACTCCAGAAAAACAGCTTCTAAAAGCTTCATTAGAAGGGTTCCACACGGCCTGTTGAAGGTCTCTTGGCAGTGGGCACATGGCTCTCATTTAATCTTGGTCAAATTGCAAGTTTAACGAGAGCCGTATGAGAGACACCCAGAGCACCCAAGTTCATTTAGTGCCCAGAAGATATAGGGGTTTATTGCATAATACAGCATTCTCTCAAGCCAAAATGTCCTATTTGTTGTAAATAATTTAAGTTTGGTGCTTGTGCAACCTGGAGTTGTAAAAGAGCACAATCTGCTCTGGTAAAGGAAATGGCAAAATGAGTAATTATAATTTTCAGTGTTGGTTTGATCATATTGCCATCCATCTATCCATCCATCCATCCACCCACCCACTTTCTGATGCTCATCTGGATGCAGGTCATGGGCACAACAGTCTGAGCAGAGATTCCCAGACCTCCCTCTCCCCGGCCACCTCCTCCAGCTCCTCTTGGGGGAGACCAAGGCATTTCACTTGGGTCTCCCCCAGTGTCTCCTCTCATGTTGGACACATCCACCGCCTCAGGGAGCCGTCCAGGCGGCATCCTAGATAGATGCCCGAATCACCTCAGCTGGCTCCTTTTGATGCGGAGGAGCATCGCCCCAACTTTGATGAACTCCTGCATGTCTGAGCTTCTCACTCTCTCCCTAAGGCTGAGCCCAGACATTTTGCGAAGGAAATTAATTTCTGCAGCCTGTATCTGTGATCTCATTCTTTCGGTCATCACTCAAAGCTCATGACCATACAGTACAGTAGGTGATGATAGGAATGTGTATACCAATCTACGGCTAAATCGATTACATCATTTCTTCTCCAAAATATTTTGAATATATACTTTTGTTTTTGCTGTTCCGCTCTGATACTCTGAATGTTTGATCTATTAATTCCTATTGTGAGAAAATCAGAGACAATGTTCTTTCTGTACTTTTATTCTTTCCTCACCGCCAAAACTAAAGATATATTTTGGTTTCCTGCGCAGGTCTTATACCGTCCCATCGCTGCCCTACTCCAACTTGTTCCCAAAAAGGAGACACTTAAAAAGTAGCTGTTCTTCAAGCCAACTAGGTTTTCTCGCCATACTGAAATCAGGACCACAAGGTCACCATAAACATGATACCATAATTACCTAACATTGAGCAAGGTTTCGCTGAAACTTAGGCCATTTAATATATTGAAAACAGAGACACAAAGAAAATAATCTGATCATGCATAGGAATTACATTGACTTCGCTGACCTCATTTCGGAAAGGTTTTACTAAGCAATAAAATATAGCATTAGACGATGTCTGTATCTTTCTAAACCCAATTTTGAATAGCAGATGACTACTTATGGAAATGGGATGGAAAACTGATGTTCTATCTAACACTGCAATACTCATACATATGAAATAATCTATTTATGCTTGCATGTCTAATAAGTTCACACACAAACATGTCTAGCTTGCATACATCAATCAAAATACATATACTGACACTTCAAGCAGTGCAACAAAAGCTTTATATGATTTTTAGATATTTTGTATTGATTTGAATTTCGCAATGATGCACAGCAAATTGATTTATGTTTATTTAACATCTGTCTGCTTGTCAGTGGCTTACCGACCCCTTCATCACATACTGTAGGTTCATCATCAAATGTAACATTAAATGAAGTTACAGAATATTGACAAGCACGTGAGTAGTGGTTTTAGATTATTTATTTATAGCCTACTGAAGCCTGAAAAGATCAATATAAAACTAACCTAAACTACCATAAGAGCTAAAGATTTAAAAGAATTAAAACAAAATTATACATCAATATCTATTTTCAAATTTCAATCATACTCGGATATCTGCATTTATAACATTAACCATTCTACCATTATGAAAATTGTGCATAACCTTGCATCTTGTTGAAAGGAGTCTGTTAGCAAACTCAGTATCAGCAAATAATGACTGTGACAGTCAGTAGCATGTAGTCGTACCCATTAATTAACTGTAATGTAGCCAATCATACTGGGGGCCCCTGACATAATGTCACCTTGCCCCCCCCATCCAATTTTACATATAAGTCTCTGAATTCAACAGTTCAGACGTGTCCCCCTCACATTTCATAATTATTCGTTTGGACCCCCTCCCCCACGCATTTTACATAAAATATTAGTTTTATGCCAGTGTCCCCCCCCCCCGACAAAATGCATCTGAAGCCTCTGGTTGGGACCCCGAAACTCCCAGAGTATTCATGCCCCCTCCAAAACCATGACTAGGGTACAAATTTAAAAAAATCCCAGACACAAACAATTGGGAGGCCACCCATTTTTCACTGTTATAATTCACAACCAAAGCAGAAAGTGCCTAGAATATTCTCTCTGTATGACAGGTCCCGAGGGTGTAAACGAAAGCCACGGGAGATAAATGCATTCACTGTTCAGTCATATACTGCAAAGCAACTGCACAAAAGACAAGCGCCATAATATCTGCTACAGTGCATTTCAACTCTACACATTCTGCTTATATATTCCTTTAATCAATTTTCAATAAAAAATTGCTGTTTTCTCATTAATCCATTCTTTCTTTTTGTCGGTTTCCTAGATAACTTCGAAAACAACAGAGAAACATTCTCAAAATGCAAACCCTTCCCTCAACATAGAGAAAAGTAAGAGGCTAATCTTAAACAAAGAAATGGAATTGTCTAGAGAAAACCCTCTTAACAGTTGGGGAAGCATTCAAACTTTACCCATTTCCCCTACCCAAAGAAATTAAATGAATTTAAGAATTTATATACTATTTAATATCCTTTACACAGTGCACTGGCATTGTATAATAACTGGTTATTAAAACTGAATATAGGAAGTGTCTATTGTGTAGGAAAAAAGGTGAATATTTTAGGTGTACATTTAATTGTAAACCTGAACTTGTTGTTGTTCTGGTAGCCGGGAAGTAGGAATGTGGACTGAAATTGTGGCTGAGATATACTGTAGAATGTAATCTTCAGGAGGATGGTTCTGCAATATCAGCATCAGATCCTCTGGAATGTCATTATTTTTGCTGCACCATGAGATTTAATTATTCATTCCATGTTTAGGTAGAATTGCTCCCTCTCATTAAATTTTAAAATGATCAAATAAAGCTTTGGCACAATGTTATGTACAGGAATTTTGTTGTGGGTGCACTGCAGACCTGTTCTTTCTATGTTGCCTGACATGAGTATCACAGAATGATGGATGGGTGGATGGATGGATGTTTTGGAACACCTCTGAAGCAAATAAGGCAAAATAGGGTTACAGGTGTGAATGTTAAAAAATTATTACAAATAACATTTATAATCTCACTAACTTGTGCCTTGACTAATCATGTAATTGGTCTTATGGTCACTTATGGAAGTGTAGCAATGGTACAATCCATGTTGCGGCTTTACAACACAAGGGACCTTGCAAGAAGCAAAAGGAAACCCGAGGGGTCTAACAAAAGCGGGAAGAACACAAGAACTAAAGCAGGGAGCAGCACATGGAACAAACACAGCAAAACAGGGGCCAAAGCACAAAGCAACACCTACGTCTAAACAGTAGCAACCACTGGAACAACCACAATGACCGACTGAAGACTGAACAAAGGCAGGCACTTAAATACAGACATAAGGATTAGCAAGAGACAGGTGTGGGCAGTAAAGAAATGAATAATTAAGCATTTTCTGTTGACTGGGTGCTTTCCTGATCTTTCAGTGGAAGCTTGCTGTAGTAGACAAAGGCCTCATCAGTGACAGTGACAAGGCTGCCTATGGGAAGGAGGTAAAAGAGTTGACTGTATGATGCTATGACAGCAACATCTCTCTGAATATTGACCAGGTAATGGATAGCATCCTTGACTTCAAAAAGACCAGTGGTCTCCACTCCCCAATATTGATCGATGGGTGGATTCGGTTGAGACAGTCAGTAGCTTCATCCCCAAGAATGTTCAGCAGAGGCTGTTCTTCTCCAGGAGGCCGAAGAGCTTTGGGTGGGCAACCAAATCTCCGATGAACTTCTACTGCTGTCTCATTGAGAGCATCCAGGCTGGATCACAGTGTGGGAGGATAATCTAACTGCTCAGTACCACAGATTAATGCAACTTCTTCGCCGAACCCAGGGGGTACAGAAGTGAAACATTTTGGCTCATACAGTGTACTGAAACCTTCTGAATCCCAGCCAATGCCAGAACAATTCTGTAAAATTTCTATCATAAACTAGATTTATGTGACTACCCTAGAGAACAATATTTGTCAAAATGTTCATTTTTCCATAATTCCATTCAATTAATGGATGGATGGATTCTGGGTGACTTGAGCTGTAACACTAATCACAAATGAGTGTCATTTGCTAAATTTAACAGTCTGATCAAACTGAACTGGACTCCACATCTGGCAATAGGCAGTTAACCAGCTCTATCCATCTTGCAGACTATCAAAAGATGTAAAAACATCCGCATGGATGACAGACTGTAACTCCGGTGACAATTTGCATTTAAATACGTACTTTAGACATCTGCCTATTAAATGGACCCAAATGATTTTTCAACAGGTCTGGGTAACCAGAGAGCTACATTTATATGCTAATGATTTTTGACTATATATGTATGTATATATGTATGTTATTGTAATCTACCACATCTAAAAAGCAATAGACAATGGACAAAATCCTTGTAAATTCTACATAAAAATAGTATATTAGTCCTGTGGTTAAAATATTGCCTGTACTATTCTGCACCATTTGTTACCGTCTTACTTCTCCAAGGTAGTTTATATACGGCAAATCCATTGTGGTTTCTGATATATATTCATTAATTTCCTCCGAATATCTAACAACACTGCAGTTCCTTCAATGGAATATCACAGCTCACCCTAACTTTTAAGTGGTCATGCTGTTATTGAAAATGGATTGATGGAATATAATATACATCATGCTGTGAGAGAGGCGTTCCGGGCACCTGCTGGTGTGTCTTTAGCCAAAATGAACCAAAGCTGTAAATGACTCAGCAATTCTGATGATTGATGGTAAAAAGTGCCAGATGGAGGTGAAGGCGTATAACCCCGCAGGTACAACCACATGGCCAGAGGTGGCAAAAACAAACCATCTAGCAGGCGTGTTGGTATCTGAACGTTTCCTTTTCAGGTACTGTTTACAGAGAAAATGCAGAGAAAATGTTTAAGGATATTCTTCTTTAAGGATATCTATGACTGCTAAAGTCGCATAAAAAAATGCTTATAAATATCAGAATCAGAATCCTTTTATTACCCAAGTATGTTTCCATACAAGGAATTTGCCTTGGTAGTGCTTTTACAAGACAATACAAAGAACATCGAAAATTCAATGATTAGCAAGGGTTGCAAAGAACTTTCAACGTTTAGCAAGGTTTAGCAACGTTTATTATTTGCAATGTACATATAATGCAGTGCATTGCATAAAAACATAGTACAGTATCTAATGTACATATTTTCATTGTGGTATAATATGATAAAGTGGTGTTTCCAAACAGGAATCAATAACGTAATCTCAAATACTAAGTATGGTACATGATGCTTGTGAGCTTAGTGTCATGATCTACTCCAGCCTGCCTTGTCCTATTCCTGTGAGGGCCAGCAGGTGGTGCTGCTGATTCTCTTGCACCCTCCTTCCCTACCTGCTCACGCCTTCCTCATGTGTTCTCACCTTCCGGTCATCACGTCTCCTTGCCTATTGACACCTATCTAGCACCTTGCTTGCCTGTTGATACCTCGCGAGTGCCCTCCGTGCCTGTTGGTGCCTTGCCGGTGCCCCGTTAGTCTCCCGATTTCTTGTGAGAGGCTTCCGCTATCTTGTCTCCGCCCAGCTGGGCAGACATCCCGCCAGGTCTTCATGGATACCTGTCAGTGGCCTCCTCCCCATCCCCTGGTTCCTCGCTGGCGGCCCCTGGACTACCTCCTGATAGCCCCTTGCTCCTGAACCTGTCCTTCCAGCTGCTAGGAGTTTGGTTTGGTCTTGCATACCGGCTTTCCCTGGCCCCCTCTTGTGGTCCGCCTGTCTTTGTTCCCCCAGCCTTTAGTTCTGTGTTCCTGGTCCTGCACCTTGGCTGTAGCGGTGCCTCTGCATGCCTGGAGCACATGCTACTTCTCCTGCACCCTCCTTCCCTACCTGACCGGTAGAATTAACTGCCCATGCCTGGTCTTCGTTGCCCCCTCGTTAGTCAGGTATATGAATGTATCCCTGTTCTGTGTTCCCCAGTCTGATGATTATCCCCTGTTCATGTTGGCTGTCTTCCATCTTGTACTTGCCTGTTCCCCAAATAAAGTTCCCCCACGGGGGTGAATTGCAAAGAGCTGAATCCCTTCTTGCTGTTCTCACCCGTCGACATAACATACAGGGAAAAGCTATATAACTATATATGCTATATAACACGATTAAAGTAACAGATAATACAAAAAGCATCAATATTGTGACAAACAGTTGTTGTGTGGGTGTGAATTAGCAAACACAATTCTGTAAAACAAAATAAATGAACATCACATGCCTAAAAACCAGATATGCAATGAGTAAGGATTACAAGTTTATTTATATACAGTATATATATATATATCAGACTCAGCTGGAGATTTTTCAGGTGTGACAATTTTACGGGCGTGACATGCAAATAGTTTTTACTGCCATCTAGTGATGGCTCACACTGGTGTGCAAAATGATTCATTACGGCATAACATTACGGCCCAGAAAAAATAAGGTCCAAACAATTACAAAGTATATGCATGAGATACATCGAGATTTTAATACAACACATATGGCAGATTTAGTGTGTAATAATCAGACAAAATCTGGCATTGATGTCACCCTGCAAATGTTAAAGGCTAATAGCTGGTTGCAGGCTTTACCTGCTGTGTGTAGTGAGTGAGTAACACTGTTCTCAGGCAAACTGAGTGCTTCAATTATGAAATGCAGTCTGCAGCTGGCTTAGAGAGATATTTCAACTTTCTATGAAATATTTGCCGTTATAAGCTGACATTATCACAAATTCGAATCATGAATTAATAATATTTTTATGCTGAATGTTAGATAGTCTGCATACTGTAGTCTGCCTAGCATATACTTCCAATGGAAAAGGTGAAAAAATACAGTGTGTTGTGCAGATAAATTCTGCAGAGCAAATCTTATATATGTAAAGAGGATTTTTATTTATCATTTTTATTTATTGCTTGAGCAAGGGCATAGGTTTGGTTTCAACACTGGTTGGGACCAAATCAACTCCGACCCCCCCCCCCCCCCCACCCTCCCTAAACACACGATACTCCTACAATATTGGTAGGACATGTCCCTACCATAAATGCCCAAATCAACTTGCCTCAAAGTTTATATTTTCTTTTTACTAAAATGACTATCTGGGGAAGCCACAGGGAAAGATCACTGGCTTCGGCATCTGAGATCACATAGAGTATAACTCAAGATATATTCTATTTTTATGCAGTGCCATCAAAGTATACATTATTATATACTACATTCTCTTGGGGGTTATGGATAGCCTGACAGATGTATACAGGACATTGGGAATAGGGCAAGGTGGCATTCTGTCGGGGGGTGGGTTTCTAGATATGCCCCTGAGTATGAATCACAGTGCATATATCTGAATATTATTTCATTAAATAAATAATACGATCACATTGGAAACAAGAACGCTCAGCCCCACACATTCCACACACAGTACCGAGCTTCAATTTACATTGTGAACTTTTGGTGAGAATGAGGCAATACAAAACAAGCCCCCTGTTGATTAGTCCCACGGATGACAAATGTTAATTTGCATGCTTAAGTTACCTATGTCAGATCTGGTTAAAATCACAGTGCAGGTGTCTCAGAAGAGATTTTGTAATTTACTTGTTAATTACCTCATTGCAGGTTCAGCGTTAAGGCTATGCTAATTTTCTTGTTTAATCATTCATTCGTTCATTCACTCATTGTCATACTTTGCATTTAAATAAACTTCCTGCTGGAAGATATATGATGTATATCTCTATAAACAGAGCACGGGAAACGATAATTTACTTATTAGGTGTAATTAGAACAGAACATGACATTTTGAGAGTTAATTATCGGAAGATGTCATGGCAATAACAATTCAGGCCGACTTCCTAATCGTGTTTTTAGTAACTTGATTTGACGAAAGCAGTTTTTTACTGCAGTAGTTCTGTAGTTAAAAATCGTGTCTGTGCTGTTCTCCATCATCATTGCATTGCAGGATAGGCAACTCTGAATTTATATTTTTATTAGTTTAATTGCAATAAATGCAGCTTCTTCCCTTCATGACTTTGATCATGAAGGCCTGTAACAGAAATCCACAAATTACTATAGAAGATGTTGTAGTCCATGGTTTCAAAAGGATAAATAATGACTGTAAACATTTTTTTGTTTGAGTTAGCGAGCAGTTATGGTGGTTATGGACATGAAGGTTTAAAGGAGGCTCCCAGATGGTCTAGCTGAGCTTCCCTGCAGTATATCAATTGAATGGCTTCGGTAGGATAATCAGTTGTGGAAATAATTTAAAATTGGTTTCTCTGTATAACACGAAAGTGTAAATTCATAATATTATCCTTACCTTCTTTTACAATGCTGTGTTTCATTTATTGCTATCTGTTAGCTGTAATGAGAACAATTTTGTGCTGCAAAGTTTGATTCATGGAACAAACGCTAGGGAATATAATTTCCGTCTGACAATAAACATGTGAGTTCCCCCTGGTGTTCAACATTGTTACAATTCAATGTCGATTTAGTAGACAATTCAAATAAGGAAACATGGGGGGATAGAAAACAAGGTTTGTCTGGGCATTACTGTTACTACTATAGTTACTATGTACTGTAGCATGATGGTTCCGTGCCTAGTTCTGTTGTCTCCCCTTTCTAAGGTTGCAGGATCCTTTTGCCTTGTGTGTATGTTCCCCCTGTGCTGAGGTTCCTTGCACCATTCAAAAACATGTAGCTAGGTCACTGCAAATTACCCATAATGTACGTATGGAGCCCTGTGATGTAATAGCAGGCTTTTCAGGGTATATCCCTGCTTTGTGTCCTGTCCTGCCAGGGATACCCCCCCCCCCCATGACCCTGACTGAAATAACTGGTTAAAAGATGGATAGACTATTCCCAAGCTTCTTTTTCAATGTATGGATTCCCCCTGTGAATGGACCATGAGGTGACTGTACCATAATAACCGAAAGCAATTTGTTCTGTGACTCGGAAAAAAAAATTTAGCTTTTATTTGTAAAGCAAATGGCATTCATTAAAACCTCTGTACTCAATGCAACTCGTGCAATTTAAAACCCATTGTGTTAAATTGAATAATATATTGGGTACTTGCAAAACTGCTATCATGCAATATAATTCATTTAAGAGTAACATTTGCGATAATGCACTCACCATAATGCATTATATATTACGAATAAAATACTGCAAGACTTATAGCAAAAAATAAAATAACTAATACCCCTAGTATTCATAAACATACCAGTAAAGTATGTTACCATACAATATGTAATTATAATTCGGCTATAATTTATTTAAGCATATTTGATGCAAAGTATAACAAAAATGCTTGATTTAATATGGAGTACCCAGACGTAACTTAGAGCATATTTTTTGTTTATTTTTCCTAAGCTGTAAAAATAACCTTCCAATTTATGCAACTGAATTAACCATCCATCCTTCGGTTTTCCATACCAGCTTGTCCCTTGTAGAACTGTAGGGGTCCAGTGTCTGTTCTGGAAGCTACGGGTGCAAGGCAGGCAATAACCCAAGATGCGGCACCAATCCATCATAGAAGCTGACTGAAACCCGTGGAAGAGTAAAGATGATTAATTGTTCTAATTAATGTCATGGTTTATTTATGACATATTTACATCCCTGGAAGAAGGTAATGATACAGCTCTAGCTTTGAAAGAATAAGAGACACAAAACAGGGTCCCAAATAAACCGCCCCTAACACCCTCGTCTCTCATTCAGTGTCCCTCCCTTAACCAGCTGACCTTATTTAAAACCAATAACTCCAACAGGGACCAGCTAGTCTTTATTAACTAGTGAATCTAAGCAGGTGATCATCTAGTACCAGTCCTCACTGAAGTCCAGCAACAGTAACGCATTATTCAGGAGAAATGTCCACCATAGAGACAAAAAGGTTTGCCTGAAATTGTTTAATATGTTGAGGCTTTCAGGCACCACCTAAAAGCACTGATGTTTCTTCAAAAAGAATGTATCCCTAACCCTTAAGCCGTGCATAACCTAAGGTTTAACCCAAGGTTTAACTTTTATAAGACAACTCTAACTCCAAACTTTAAAGCAATCATACTAACTCTGACTCTGATAACAGCCCTAAACCTGTCCTAAACCCTAAGCCTAATCCCTAACCCTAATAGCAACACCGTTCTTACGAGGTATGCTATGATGGACCTGCATCTCACAACAAGAAGGGCACACAGAAGGTTGTAAAGTCTTCATGGATCACCGGGATTGAACTTCCCTCAATAGACCAGTTTTACCTTAACTGCCGCTCTAAGGAGCTTCAGTGTATAACTCAGGACCCTTGGTGCCCCAGCCACAAGCTTGTCAACCCCATGCAGTCTGGAGGATGGTTTAACAGCATCACAACTCAATCAAGATCAGCTTCTTTCAAGAACAGCTTCTTTTCCCAAGCCATTCACCATTCCAGCATATGCATTTCCCGTAACAGTCATATCCATGGCTCATACACTCGATAACATTATTACTGCATTTTACCAGCCACCGACTGCATAGTACCTAGCCTTGTATAGTTTTACATTCTCTTCTCTAAACTTTAGTAACCAAGTGTGGCAGAATGAACAAGGATTTCAACGGACCTGCTGTACATGTTCAATAAAGATCTTGAACATAAAATATACCAATCACATTTAGTGTGAAAGCATCTGTTTCTTCCATATTCAGAGAAGCCCTGCATAATGTAACTAAGGCTAATTATATTGTTTTACATTATAATCTCTGTTTTGCGTGCTACTTCTCTAGATTCATCCCTAGCAGTGTTGGATCTTGTGCCAGATGCACACTAAATCTTGAGAATACAATTAATAAAAGAAAATCACCAAAAATAAGCATTGTTTTAATTGTATTGGGAGAGACATTTTTAAATGTCATCCAAAAAAACATGAATCTAAAACTATTTTTGTCTCGTATCAGCTGTTTCTGCCGTTCAGCCGTCACCCCACACCCACCCGAATATCAGAATTCGAACCCCAAGCCCCGGAAGTGTGAAATAACTCAACTTATTGAGGAAATATATAATGGAAATATCGATCAATCCATCGATGTATTTTCTATAACCACTTACCCTATTCAGGGTCGCTAGGGGTCCGAAGTCTATCCTGGAGGCTACTGGCATAAGGCATGGAACAACCCAGGATCAGGCTAATAGAAATATACAATTTAAAAATCACATCTGTTTCAGTAATCCAATCATCCACCCATTTTCTGTACCTCTTTCCTGGTAAAGGTCATGGAAGGGCTTGAAGTCCAACCCACGCAGCATGGGGTACAAGGCTGGGGTACATCCTACATGAGTTACTTTGTCAAATTGTAATAATTTTATAGAATAAGCAATAAAAAATATGATAACTGCAGGGAAACTATAATGAAATCAACACAATGATACACAATTGCTAAAAGGACAAATTGTCATCAGGCTTAATGTCCAGGACTTGGATGCTGTGTGAACAGCATATACCTGTATACAAACCAATATGGAACACTGCACTGATGCTGTACCAGCACTCCATAACTAATTTAAATACTTTAAATAAGAGTGGGAGACTACACATTAAAATGCCAATGAAAAGTACAGTAAAGTAAATGCATAAGTGTGCAACAAAGGTGTTCATTATTGCATTCAAGTATTATGGATATTGCATTATGTATTATGTGCTGTGCCATTATATGGCTGGTAGCACTTGCCTCATTTACACCAGCTACAGGTGGTCTCCCACTCTGATCAGGAGTTTTCGGCTTTGTTTTAATCTTAGGAAACCTCGGATGTATATGCCGTTGGACGTTGCATGGAAGGACATTAAGCAATGCGTAACTGTATAACTCAATAAAGGATTATAAAATGTTGACATGTTAATCCTCTTTGTATAGTGAGAAACACGCTTTAAAGTCATATTAGATCATATAAACTCAGAAAGAGAAATGGAAACCATTGAAGAACTGAATTTAGTTCAACACGCTACTGCTTCATGTTTTACGTCTGAATAGACAAAATCAGAGGTAAATATCTTATTTTCATCAAGGCCTCTGCTTCTTCATTCAGACTCATGGCAGATTCATCGCACCTGACAAAACAGATTCAGTGTCTCTCTCCTGATCGCGAGCTGTAGTAAAAGATGGCAGTGGGAGTGTCGCTCTCATAACAGTCGCACTGGCACATCAATCACCACGTACCCCGTAGGTCACCTTGGCATCGCCGCGACGGGGCGTCTCATCAGCGTCAACTTTGGGGCAGAAATATCTTTAATGCTTTCACAGGAAAGGAAGTCTTTCAGAATTAGCATTTAGATACGTTCCACTGTTGAGTCATTCGATTTCAAGATTAGTAAGTGATTGTTCCTGTGACTGTTTTCATCTTAACCAGCAAAGATACTTTTGTTGGAAAATTTTGTCATGAATGAATCATTAATGATTAATCAACCCCTATGTTTGTACTTGGCAGATACATGCAGACAGATACATTCCGCACACATTACAATAACATTAGATACCAAGTAGATTCATAAATTCTCATGCCTGGAAATAGCAAAATCACAGAGGAGTAGATAATGCAAATCATCGAGAGCTTTTTTTCCCAGTTTAAATCAGGAATTAATCATGATTATGTGAATTCTTTAGAACCTAGTTTAAATATAGAGGTGTGCTGTAGTTGTCTTTAGAAAGATAAAATGTCTGTTTATTATAATTTATTCAGACCAAAGATAGCTATGTTTCATTTCATAATTTCATCTCTTATGAATTACATCCATCCATCCATCCATCCATTTTCCAAACCGCTTATCCTATTGGGTCGCGGGGGGTCCGGAGCCTATCCCGGAAGCAATGGGCACGAGGCTGGGAACAACCCAGGATGGGGGGCCAGCCCATCGCAGGGCACACTCACACACCATTCACTCACACATACACACCTATGGGCAATTTTGCAACTCCAATTAGCCTCAGCATGTTTTTGGACTGTGGGGGGAAACCGGAGTACCCGGAGGAAACCCCACGACGACATGGGGAGAACATGCAAAACTCCACACACATGTGACCCAGGCGGAGATTCGAACCCAGGTACCAGAGGTGTGAGGCAACAGTGCTAACCACTGCGCCACCATGCCGCCCCCTTATGAATTACAGATAAAATAAAATGCAGATTAATAAACATGATTAATAACCCTAATCCACCTGATTTTAAAAAGATTTTGAATGTATTCTTAGCATTGCTGAAAAATGCATCATGGGTAAGCATGCATTTTTAAGATAACATTGTTGAAAAAAAGGAGAGAATGTTGTCTTCTATCATTAGTTGTTCCTGAAGCTTCTGTTTCTTTCCTGCTGTCCTCCCTTGAAATCGCAGTGATGTAAGTGGAGTGCTGACGCAGGGCACATGCACTACATTGGCAGCAGAGGCAGCGACAATACAGATCACATTCCCGTAGCATGGCATCGCATGCCTGGGCGCGTGAGTGTGGCAGGTTTATAGGCCTAGTCCATATTCACTAAGGATTAGTCAACTTTCCTGTACGGTGCAGCAGTTTATCACTTTGCATATATACTCTCACTGACCTACAATCATCTCACTTATCTTTCTTCCCATACTGTAAGTGCACTTTCATCTTGCAATTGCATTAATGGATATTTGATGTTGGCTTCATTTCCATCCATCCATCTATCCATCCATCATCCATCCATCAGTTGGCTTTTTAACAAAAAGACAGATACGGAAGGTGAATTTGTGTCGTATCTTTAAATGAGCGATATAACGATCATCTGCACACGATCTCCCTATGAGCTTAAAGTTTCTTTTTTTCCTGTTTCTGTAATTGATAAGCTTTGTTCTGTTTTCTGGAGCATGAGCTGATTCTCCTGAATATGACTATAGTTTCACTACAAGCATGCGACCCCTTCACGAATATTAATGAACAGCATCTCAAAATCCTCCATCACTTTCTGTTGCTCTGGAAGGGAGTTTAACTGAGTTTTATACTTGTGTTGTTAAAATATATATATTTTCCAGCATTTTCCCTTTTGCTTGCTAGACTTATATGTATGTCAGTCTCACTCTTAAGCCATTAAGAAACAACTTGAGATAGAAACCCACCCAAATATGATTGAATACGAAACACATGCAACATGAGGATCCGGAAAAAGCATTTATCCAGAAAAGTCGAAAAATATATTGAGTCTGTGTACACAAACCTGGCATTTCATCTGCACAGCCCATAAGCAATCTAACCTATATTATCTAGTCTGAGATGTGTTTTTTAAAAATTTAATTGTCTTTACTGATGATCAGTATCCGTAATTCAACAGAGCATGCTCCAAAATGTATCCAGGGATTATTTATTTCTAATTTTATGTATATATTTTTCTGTAAACTAATGCATAGTGTTTTGATTGTGAATAATTTGTTACTTGTTACATAAGTACTTGTATTTGTCCATTTTGAAGACTTATTTGATTATTTAAATAATGCACACCCCTGTTATGTATGCTCTTCTAAAACGTAATATTCGTGCAGCAGTGTGACTTAATTAATAATGTTTATTTTCTGGAAAGTGGAATGGTGCTCAATTATTACTGGATAGCAATTCTCTCTGACTGAAGCAAACAAATGACAGATTTTCACCACAACTGCTCCCCAGTCAAGCATGAAAACTGCATCAGAGTTACTCCAGCCAAATGGCACAGATGTCGGGCTATTTTTTGTTGTTTTCTCACAAGGGCAGCAACACAGTACCTTGAAAGGAGATGAGCAAGACCCATTTCCTTTTCTCCACATTGATTATTGTGTTGTGGGTGTTAATGACTCATTCACATTTTAGACGCACTTTCTTAGAACCAGCATCACCATTTTCTCACCACTCTTCCCGGTGAGGACTGCGGTGACAACATGTGAGCAGGTGAGATCTCAACTCTTTATCCATGGCCACAGACTCTAGCTGTTTCTGGGGGGATTTTTAGATGTTCCCAAGCCAGCTGGGAGATATCATCCTACCAGCGCGTACTGGGTCTTTCCCAGGGCCTACGCCCATTGAGAAATGCCCGGAACAGTTACCTTGGGAGCTGTACAGATGGCCTCCTTATAAGAATCCTGAACCACCTGAGTTGATCTCTGAACTCCTCACCTTTTCACAAAGAGTCAATCCAACAACCCTGATGAGAACCCATTTCAGCAACTTATACTCATGACCTTGTACTTTTGGTCATTACCCACGGATTGGGGGTAATAACTACATCGGTTGACTAGTAAACCATGAGCCTCATCTTTGCATAGCTCTTTGCAGTTATGGCAATGATTGAAGCCTTGAACATAATACTTTCATAAACAATGTCCTTGATGTTACTCGGCATGCAGAAGAGGTCTTTCCAGATGGGCAAGATAAATTAATCTCTCTGCCCCCAAACAACACTGCTTCCTATCCGAGGATACAATTTCAAAGTCAATCACTGACCTTTGGCCTAAAATGCCTTGGTACCTTGTACATTTATGAAAATCTTTGTGCTTGTAAAGGGATTTTCTCTTGCTCGCACAGATGTCCAATAACAGTTCTCCACTCTGAAAAGTTGTTCTTCTCAACCATGCCCTTTCAGGTGTCTCCATGGTTCCCCACATGTACATTAAGGTCTCCCGGTATGGCAGCAGAGTTCAGAAGAGGTACCCTTATGAGCACCTCACCCACATTCTCTCAAAAGATACTCCAAACCGCTGGTTGGTTCTTAAACAAGAACATCAGTCAGAGCTTTCCTCTCTGCAGTTTGCTGTCACGTCGTGGCAACCTTCTTGTCCGCCAGGAAGAACTCCAGCTGCACAGCTTTCGGGCTGAGACTTGTAAATAAGCCCACGCCCACCCGACGTTTTTACTGTGCGGAGCTGCAGAGTAGGAGAGTCTCCACCCCCGCTGCAGAGGTCTGGTTGCAGAGCCCACACTGTGCGAGGAGGTAAGGCTGCCTATGTCTAACCAACATCTTCTGCACTGCCTCAGGCTTCTTCCCTGCCTGAGAGGTAACATTTCAGTGTCCATTGTCATTTATGCATTTCAGTACTTTGCACCTGTTGGCCAAATTGCATTACATCTGATCCACACATTTCATTTAGCGGGAGGTGAGCCCACAAGATGGACCCATATATCCATTTTGGGTTAATCCTGGCTGGGTTATGTGTATGACCTGGCCCCCAAGCCCTTTCCGGCAAACACCACCCTCGGCCTGACTCCAGAGTCGTACCCCAGTAACATGTTTTTCTGATACCTTTGATCATAGGGGGTTTCTGTTCGTATCGCTGTTTCTCCAAGGGAGGCCCAATCAGGAGCCGAAGATTCAGATGACAGAGCTCTGTGTGTTGTTATTGTTAACGCATCATGCAAAGACAATGATTTTGATGTGGGGGGCTTCACTATCTTCATCTCCTTTATGAGGGGCTGACTGCCAGAATTCAAGCTACTGACCTGTGTTCCTGCATTTCATTTGATTAGCTAGTTTATTCTGGGAAGTAGTGAAGTACAATGAGCTGGTCGATCACAGCGAAGCGAGTTTGTTCCTCCTTCTGTCACGCAGCTGAACTGTCAGCATCGCGCGTTAATTTACTGTAGCTTTTAGCTAAGTGAATCGCAAGCACAATCTGCTTTGCAGTAAATCTCACCTCCCTCAGCGAAGCAAACCATTTGACATGGTCCCACACCAGTCGATATGCATTTAAAATCAGATCTGAAGCAAACAATTTGTTTACAGTGATCCCAATTAGATTGAGCTCTAGGTGCATGCGGAAATACTGTATGTTAAGTTAAATTTTTAGTCCCTGGCAAGTAGGGTTGGCATTAGTGGTCAAGAATAACTTTTAGCTGTACGTGACTGTGAGGGCTAACACCACACCATGCTCAGCTAGACCTCCCCTCTGAACTGCGGACAAGCCGTGCATCTTGCAAGACAGCAACAGTCTCATAACTTTGAGCATCAACGCGACATCATTTTGATAAATCCCCAGGTCAAATAAAGCAGGTGTTCATGAATAAAGACAGAATTAAAGATGCGTGACGTTGTTAATTACAAGTTTAAAATTCCTTACAAGGTTATGCTTTTCTAGTTTTTTCCCCCCTTTTTATGAACATACTCACCTACCCAAGGTGGTCCTAGACACTGATGAATTAAATTTTCATCTGTCTATGAAGAGGACAATTCTGCCTGCCTTTCCCCCCAAACACAATCCACATGTTAATTGTCTGATTAGATGCTGAGAATGATTTTATTGATATCCAATGTTTAATTCAGCACAACCGAAGTTACTAATGAAAGGACAGGAAATTTCTCTCTTCTCCAATCTGAGTAATGTTTCTTTTGTCGTTACTAGTAGGATATTGATTTTTGAAATCACTTTGTTACCAAAAATTTTAGTTTGAATGCCGTCTGACTTTTTTAAAAGATTGAACAGGAATGAAGAATCCCAGCTGTCTTGCCCTGCATTCCTGCTCCCTCGTTCTCTCTATAGTGTAACGAGTTAGGCGTGTTCATCATGTCTTGCCTCTCGTTTCAGCCCTTGTGTGGATCTCTCCAGCTGGCCCTCATCTGCTCCCTCATTAGTCCAGTATAAGAGTGCCTCTCAGTTCTGTGCTCCCCAGTCCGGTCGTTGATGTCACCCTAGTATGTGCTTCAGTGGTCCATGTGCCCACACCCCCATTGTTGTTGTGCCCTCTGTTTGCCCTCATGCAGCCCATTTTTGTTTGCCCAGCTTCTGTTCCTTTAATAAACCCCTTATTTGTTTGTCCTCATGCCTGCCCCTGCCTCCTTCATTGCTGGATTGTGACACCAGCAAGTTATAATTTCATTAAAAGCACGAGGGAGGGATTTTAGAGCGGCGAAGAAAATGCCATTGTGATATTTTTTTTTAAATTGATTTCTCAGCTGTCGATTGGAATTAATAATTAGAAATGATATAAATAGGCCTATGTTCAATGTAGCATAAGCCTCACCCTGAAGGCAAAAGAATTTTTCAGAAATCGTACTTTTACTGGGCATGTACGACGTGATTTTTCGAAGGAGATAAATAAAACAATTTCCGTGCATTTCTTGTAACAGTCCCAGGATTCATAATGTTGCAATATTATATTCTGTTCTAATTTATCATAATCTATATTACATATATGCGAGTGAATGGTGTGTGAGTGTGCCCTGCGATGGGCTGCCCCCCCATCCTGGGTTGTTCCCTGCCTCGTGCCCATTGCTTCTGGGATAGGCTCCAAACCCCCTGCGACCGAATAGGATAGGCGGTTTGGAAAATGGATGGATGGATATTACATTTATTTTCACTGATATTGAATGCCAAGTGTTTTTATTTATTATAGAGAGTAGAGTCAATATTATTAAGTTGCACTAGTTTTCGTATAATTAAAAAATCTTAAAGAACCGTTTAAGGTCTCTCTTAGATGAGAGATATAGAAGATAGATGGATGGATACATGTATCTTTAACATTTCCACTTTTAAATGATGAGCTTGTTTTAAGGGTACAGCAGCACGCACTTCCCTTGCATCCATGGGCTCTCACCACCTCCATGAATACACAAATTGGCCGCTCCATCACGAAGGTGGGAACTTATTTCCCACAACCAGCACTCGTCATGCACCTCACCAGCGTAATTTCTTCCATACATCAATACAATGCAATACGAAACATCAAACACACCCTCCCCATTGCAGTGCCCAGGTCCCCCCATATACAATGATACCTGAAACAGTACTTGCAGCTCCCCAAGTTCAGTGCTGTTGGGGAGTCACCAAAAAATGTTTAATTCTTCCTCTTGTCTCTCCCTATAAGGAGCGAGAAATGAATCCATTGCAGTCTGCTTTTTATTTCAAGCAGATAGAATCTCCCCAGGCAGTTCCACCACCAAGTTGAAGCTCTCCAGCGCTGCTTCCTCTCAGTCGGCGCGCCATGAGCTCCCCCCACCAGCCATGGAGGGAACAGCAGCCGTCAGCCAGCCCACCGATGCACACGCTCCCTGAGATTCACAGCAAGACTGCGGCAAAGATCTTCTGCTGTTCTCCTCGATTTAACTCCACAATCATCTCCATAAAAGTCATTGGGCACTACATATTTCTCACTATACTAGCATATACCATGGCTAATGCACTTATGAGCCCATGATGGGAACTACAGTAGAGCAAAGGTCGCTTTTATTTAGTCAAGGGTGGCAGACTTCTACTGTAAGACATCAAGTGTGAGAATGAGCTACTTATGTTTCTGGATGTCACTATTCAAGCTGGGAAGGTTTTCCAGTTATTCCAGCAATTATGACAGAGGAGCCTAATGGCAATAGGTTATTAAGTACAGTATATTTGCCTAAACCTGTCAGAAGAACAAATACAATCACTCTGTAAATGGACCTTTCGTGCATTAATTTATACTTACAGTTGTGCTGTATGGACCTTGAACAGAGAACGAATGCTTTTTATTTTCTAGAAGGAATCACCCTTTGATCGTGAGGATATATCATTATTAGTTTCCATTTTGTCCTGGAGGTTTATGAAGAGTACACATGAATTTTCAAAGGAAATTAAATCAGACTTTCAAAGATAGAGAACTGTACACTATAGGAAGGAATATGAAACGCCTCATTTATTATTTAAGAAAAGGAAATACGCGTTTTAATGTACATTCCTGACAAGATTTGAAAAATAAATAAATAAATAAATAAATAAATAAATGATATAGAAAAATGACCCTTTTACAGTAGATAGATACTTTATTAATCCTGTGCACTGCAATGTAATGATGACTCTCGGTGCAACATGGTGACTCAGTTGAAATGATTCCAATTAAGTTGAAATACTACTAGAAGACTAAATAGTACATTTAGTGTGACACCCAGGGTCCATATCTCAAGTGTGATATTCCAACAAATGTCTCCAGCTGTTAGTCTGCTGGGGCTACCCCTTAACCAGTCCATGGAAGTCAATTAAGCAAGAAAATCTTAAGTAGAAACCATGTTCATTGCTGTTGCATACTGCTATTCAAATAGGTTATATTACTTTAATTTAATGGGCTGATGGAACCAGAATGATTAACAATAAATTTTGACATGATGATCGCAGCTCTTCTCTCCATCTGAAAGTGTTTTTTGAATGCCTAGTGTATAAAATGCACTATAAGAAAGACCATACATGGTGAAACACCATTTAAAGGTGTAGTCACTGTCACAGGTGGGGATCTGTAAAGGCAAAGCCAACATTTCCAAAGCCTGAGGACCTGACTCTACTACAGCTAGTTAATCATTGTCACTTACCGGCAAACTGGAGGCACCGACTGAGGTAATTAAGCCCAGGTAAGACCGCATCTGTTCCATTGCCATGTAAATTGTTGAAAACGTTTGAACTGTGATTGCAACTTATCACATAAGAATTGACAGTGCTACTGCTGCGTGGTCAAGATGTCTAGTTTCTTATGTCTGTGTGGCAGCTACGTCTAAAAGAAATTGTTTTAATTAACTCAATTTGAACATAAAAAGTAAAAGTAAAGCAGCCTGCCTGCCCCTTGTTGGTTTAATTCACAAATCTTCATGTTTTTAAGTGAAATAATAAAGACCACACATGTTGCAAATGCATAGGTTCTATTTCATATTGTTTACGATTTGCTTATGATTTTAGCGTGATTTGAGTATTGCACGCTTCCACAAGAGGGCAGTACTGTATTCTTAAATTTAGTTCTTTAGTTATTTCAGCAGTTCAGTATAAGAATAATGACTCTTTTCCTGATCCCATGGGGAAATGCTCTTAGTTAGAAACAAACTTGGAATCAGTGGGCAACCATCTGCAGCAGCACCCATGGAGCTGGGGGTTAAGGGCCCTGTTCAAGGGCCCACGGACATGCGACTATTCTGCCAAGGCCCCTGTGACTACTGATGTTATTTAGTACGGTATTAAGGTGTGTGTGTGTGTGTGTGTGTGTGTGTGTGTGTGTGTGTATTACCAGGCATAATTAGAAGTGATTTAATTTTACTATTCTACACCAAACAAATATCCCGAGGATATGTTAAGTAAATATTATGGTTATGTTGTACCTTTTCTCTCATTTTGCGATATTAAATCTAAATGTTATAGCCCATCTGATTAGGTAAACAGTCGCTGATGTAAAGTTGAATATCAGGGTTTTGACGTTAAAGTTTCTCTGCTACAGACACTAAATACTGATTTTTAAACAAACCATGAATGTGTCTTCATAGCTACGATTGTACTGATACTACCGATGGTAAACTAGCATCTGGATTACCGAACTATGTTACCGAGCAACGAACCAATTCTCCTGCATCACCCTGATCGTCTTGCACCCTGCTACTTATTTTTCTCTCATCAGTAGCTCCTCCCCGATGACACAATCCCAGCGCTTCTGGCGTTGCTCCCAGCTTGCACAGCTGCCTGTATCTCTTCTCTGCGCTGCCAGCGAATGACCGCAGTGTTTCATACTTTTGATGTGATCTGGGCTTTTAAGGTTGATCTTCATATTTGGACCAGAATATTTTAAGACGGATCAAGCGCCAAACAAAAGCTTTGTTTTGAAACATATAGTTTTTAAGTTTGCAGTCAACGTAAATGCATCTACTGGCAGGGAGAGGACATAGAGTAAGAACAGGATAATCTTCATAATACTTGCCCTCCACCCTACAGCTTGCGTTTGCCTTTTGTGCGAAAATAAGAATCGTGTGCTGAGAACAGAAGGCGCACAGGCGTGCAAAACCAGCACTCTAACTGCCTGACATGCTGTGTAACCACACTGGACCGGATCAGCTGCCTCAGCCCAGATATGAGAGCTATCGCTCGCTAAGGAACTCTGTAGGCTGCAGGGTGACTAACATGCAGTGCGGCAAAAACAGGAAACACTGCTTATGTGAGACTTTCTTATAATTCCAGTAACAACTGATTATACCTGTAGTAATTCCATAAACTCTAATTAATTTAAAATTACTTTCAAACTACTAACATGGGCTGGGGGGAGGGGGCTGCTATGATCTCAGGGTGTACAGTATATAGTTTGTGTCTTTTATTTCCTGTGTTGCCCTGTAGGAGGAGAAATGGCAGAACTTATAAATGAAAGGGGTGAGGTCTGTATCTGTCTGTGTCTTTTTTTAACAGGACATGAGAAAATTTAATATTAAATTACACCCATGTGGTTTGCATTTGCTGCTGCCGTTATTTATATTCCAATTTACTCTGCTCTCTTTGCTACGTCTGTCTCCGTGTCTTGCTATCTGAATTTGAGTTGCGGTAATGTCCTAATTTCCATTCAATAGAAAATCATCTCATCTAATCCCTTACTCTTGCGCAGATGTTTACAGCTCTGTCAGCTTTAAATGTCATTTAATATTTAGGATTATCCTGAACTGAAAATAATGTCAGTGTTTAGATTGGTGTCTGTCTGTTCATCAGTCTGTTATTTTATGACAGGGAAACAGTCAAGATGGGGAAATGGCTGGACTGGATGCAGTGCAACTAAACACAATGTGATTCAACTATGTTCTTAGTCTGTATTCTGGAATAGTATCGTTAATACAACTTTTTAATTACTGGAAACAAAAGCAAAGTGTAATATTTAAGTATCATGACAGATTGATTTTGAGAACTCGGCTTCCCAGTTCTGACAATTTGCAAACATCTGCAGTTCAGATTCTGACCGGGTGAACATGCTCTTTGTCTCAAAGCACATGTTAATTGAGAGATGATACTCTAGACATGGTAAGCAGCCATTTTGTCGGGCTGTAAGCATTTCTCTCACCAGGAGTGGCCTGCAGATAAGTCTGCTGCTCTGCACTGTCGCTATAGAAACTAAACACAGGGTTTGTTTTGGCCCTGGACGTGTAAGACACGAAACAGCTTCCGGATCTTTTTTTAAATACATAATCTGTTTCACATAAGCACTGAAAGTGGATGCAGTTCCTTTCATTATGTTTGAAATAGAAGACAAAACACTATGAGTATTTCAGAGCAATAAAATTACAGTCATCCTTTTTAAAAAGTGGCACAGCAGAACAAAAAGGAAATTTAATGGTGGTACAGTGAGAGTTTATATTTTGTTGGTTGTGATAATCTATTACTGAAAACAACTGTAGGACTTTTTATGCTCCTCTTTCAACACATTTTGCCATGTGAGACAATGCTACTAGTCTCCACCAAAAGTTTTACTGAAGTTTATTGGTTTATTTGAAACTGCCTGTACAGTGCGACGCCCGTTCATGCCAAGGAATGGGTCACATTTTTTAAATAAAAATGACTTATTAGTTATACTATTTTAACTTTACATACCATATGCAGTCTGAAGACACAGACAGAGAAAACAGTGAAACATTATTCAACCTTTGCTTTTTAATGATTAGAAAAGAAACATTCACAATTAAACACATATCAGTTTGGCATTAAGCATATACAGTACGTGCACAAGATGAGTTTACCCAGAGTAAAATGGTTTTTGGTTAGCTGTCCTTCACAGTCTTTTCAGGCATTATCTAAAGATTTTACTATGTTAAAAATCATGTATGTTTCTTTATAATACTTATACTTATTTATTTACTGCATATATAAGGAGTATGGTTAATTGCATATGTGTTGTGTGTTTATTACAGCCACATGTCATGGATCATCAAGTTTGCCACAGGTAATATACGAGTGTTTCAGCAGTAGTCAAAAATCATTATCTTTTTGTTCAGATCTCATTGCTCATAAGTTATAATTCAAAGTATATAAATAAAAGAAATAGAAAAGAAGTGCTTAATTAGATATATAGAGGGATAGATTTTCTCTAATCAGACAGGGGCTTTTGTTGCTGAGCAAGGGAAGGGTGATTTGATGCATGTAGGGGAAGTGAGGTCAGTCTTATAGACTGCTAACTGTAATGTGTGGATGCCTTGAAGTTGGGGAGGTGTTAGGTGTTATAGTGAGGCTACTGGTGATTTTGCTGTCACCTTTAGTGGCAGAGTTACCACTAAATATCCCTGAACTTCTATGTCTTTGCTCTGACACATAGCATGGATTTGTGGGATGAGAGGTGTTATTCATGGCCTGAATGTAAGAGTTTCCTAAATGGATGTGGATTTTGTTGTCCTCTGTGGTGATAACACTAGGGGCAGAACTGCTGGATCTCTCCAGCTGCCAATTTTGCCTCTCCTGTGCCAGACGGAACACAGCGTGGCTTCCCACGACTTCCACAAATTCTGTGGACTGGGGACGATCTGGAGATCCGGTTGTGACTGACACTATCTGAATGGGCGACAGTGCTCTCTCTGGCGTTAAGCACAGCGAAGAGTCGGGTGTCATCACTCTTGAGAAAGCCGCCATGGAGACAGGTGATGCTGGTCTGTCAGGGGCGCACAACCCATCAGGGGAGGACGGAGTTTTGATTTTGGGAGGGGACATATTAGCATTCTGAATGATGGTGATTTGTTGCTTAGGTGGGGCACCACTTGTGGGTATGACAGCTGTGCTGGTATAGGAGTGAGCATTTTCAGCACCAGGGCTGGTTATCTCCAACATGGCGGTGTTTTGCCCATGATCAGGAGTCACTTTGATGTGCAGGGGCTGCCCCGGGGGATGTCTCACCACCACATCCCCTTGTTGTACATAATTCCCATTCTGTCGAGTCATTGCCTTACTGCTTACTACTGGTTTTTGCCTTTCTTTAGTTATTGGGAAGGAGTGCCTCATGGTTTTGTTTAGGGTGCTTGCGTTGTTGACAAGAGAGGTGCTGCATTTGGTAAAGGGTAATTTGTGGTAATTTGATTCATCCTCCACATTGCCTTCTATGTACACCTTTCCATTCAGCACTGGTCGTTCCAGCAAAGGTAAACCCTTGTATTCCACAGGCTGGCTGCTTGATAGAGTTGTTTGTACTTCCTTTGAGGAGACTCGAAAGTCTGTGGAATGCCTCCCATTCAATCCTGGCTGAAGGTTTTTGCTGATGTGTCGATACCTCCCCAGCTCTGTGGTGAGGTTCTCCATCTCTCTGGCTAAATCTTTGTTCTTCGTCTCTTCCTGTGTCAGTTTCTTTTGTAATATGAAATGGTCTTTTTTCAAGCGACTAATGGACTCTTCTGTGCCAGTGAATTCATTTAACTTTTCCTTCAGGACCTCCAGATCTCTAGTCAGGTGCCTGGACTTAGCTTCTTCCTCTTTCAAACACTTATAAAGAAGGTCTTCTTGGTTGTTGTCTTTTTTCTCAGCCATCTGATATTTTGAAAGCTCATTTTTCGATATTTCTAACTCTTCCAGTAACTTTTTTGCCCGCTGCTGTTCATTATTATATCTCTTCTGCAATGCTTGAAATTCATCCTCTGTCTTCAGCAGGCCATCCTCAACGAGCCTCATGTCTTTTATCTTTCGCTTGAGTCTTTCCACTTCCTGTGTCAGGTCCTTTACTTTGTTGTCTTCATGCTGGAACTGATTTGAAGACATTTTGAAGCCCTCCTCTTTAGCTTTGTTCTTCAGGAATTCTCTCTCCACAACTTCCATTGATTGGAGCTTCTTCTTCATCATGTTGACTTTCATTTGAAGATCATTGCTTCTCTCCTCTTCTGCCTTTAGCTTTTCTTTAAGTTCTTCTCTATCCCTGGTCACACTCTGTATTTTCACTTCAAGCCTAGCCTGGGATGTTAAACCTTTTTTGTTCTCCCCAGTAAGCTTTTCAGTTACTGTTGTAGCTCTGTCTTGTTCAGCCAGCACCTTGCCTGGACTCCTTTGAAGCTTTTCTTCCATTTGTTTCATTTTCTCTGCCATTGTCTTCCTCTCATCCACAAGAATTACTGTCAGCGCCTTCAGTTTTGTAAGGTCCTCTTTTAGAGTGTGCTCAGTCTTCTCCATTTGATTCTGCATAGCTTCTAACTCTTTAATCTTTGTCTTCAGCATGTCAAGTTCCTCAGATAGATGCTTGCTCACACTCTTCTCTTTCTCCAGGTTGCTTTTCAGCATGCAGCACTCCTGTTTACTCTTGCTAAATGCATCCTCCAGTTTCTCAAGCTCTATTATCCTGCAATTCAGTGTGTCCACCTCTGCTCTCAAACTCTGGCCTTTGGTTGATTCAATCTCCAGCATTTCTGTAAGATCCTGGCAGTGGTTCTCCAGCTTGATCAACTCTTCATCTTTGCCCTCTATCTCCAAAACTCTATTTGTTAGTTCCTCTACTTCTGACATGAGGCTGGAGTTCCTGAAATCACTGCGGCTGATTTTGTCTCGCAGGTCTGGGCGTTCCTCCTCATCTCTGTGGAAGATCTTGTTTGTATTCTCCTGTTCATCTAGCTTCCGACTCAGGGCCGATAGCTTCTGCCGGAGTTGTCGGTTATGAGTGTCACCAGTGGTCAACTTAGCAGTCATTTCGTTATTATTCTGATATAAATGAGCGACCTGGTTGCACGACTTTCCTTCTGGACCTTGTATGGCTCCTTTTATGACTTGTTTTAGGCAGAATTGAGCATTTACTGGGCCTGGGTACCAACCACAGTGAGCACAAGTGCCTTTTCAGTCTTCTAGGTTAGTCACTTCATCAGGCACTTATCTGGAGTTTAGCTTAACAGTTCTGTTTTCCATTGTGAATATTTTGAGCAACCAGAAATAAAAGCCTACAAGAAAACAAAAACATTTAATATTAATCTTTATAGTCAAATGGACAGAAATTATATACTCGTATAATAATGAAGAATGTATTAAAAATACTTCTTTGGGCTAAAGACAATAAAGTATAAAGCATAAATTACAACGTAGAAATGGCTAATGTTGTTTTGTTAAGATGTGTTATGAGGCAAACCTTTGTCTGTCTATGGCATTTCCCAAGGAACGTGATTTACTGCCTTCAAAACATGTTGGTTTCATAGCAACAATAGCCTTGCACATATTGCACAACATACTACATCCATCTATCTTCTAACCACTTATCTGGTCAGGGTCACTAGGTCCATGGACCTTACTCCTGCCTGCACAAGAGACAAAGCTGGGGTACCCTGGGCAGGATGCCAGTTTGTCACAGGACACAGATACACTGTATGGTCAAAAGTATGTAGACACCAGTTAGTCCAGCTCCTCATTCTGAAACCAAGGGAATTAATGTGAAGATGGTTGGCCCATTGTTGTTATAATAGCCTTCTACTCTTGGGAAAGCTTTCTCTTAGATGCTGGAACATTGCTACTGTAGTGTGATTTACTGCCATTCGGTGGCCTGTACTATGAAGCGGGTTTACTGGCTTATCGGGGTAATTTGTCGGATTTTAGGTAGTCGGGGTGAAATGTAAGTGAACGAATATGAAGTCCATTTATACTGTGGTACCTTAACTCCGACAAGTTACCCGATAAGCCAGCAACCCCGCTTCGTAGTACAGACCCCTGGTTGGGTATTGATGTTGATCAGGTCTTTTTCTGTCAGCTTGCTTGACCTACCACTTCACAGCAGAACTTGCTCCCAGATGTTTTGACTTTCTCAGTCAGTTCACTTGCTGTTGATGGAGAAATGCAATGAACTGCCCTTCTTCTGTTAATGTTTTTAGAGTGTACCTATGTGCTACGTTATGCAGCCGTGTCAGCAATGGGTGTGGCTTAATTTGGAAATTCTTCCACATACTTTTGGCCATACAGTGCGTATACACACACTATAGTAATTTAAAGATTCTCATCCCCAAACGTAGAGGTGTGAGGCAACAGTGCTACTGACTAAAGGCACACAGCATGTTCTAAACATACAAAAAATACAGCTATTTGCTAATGAATTTATTGCAGCTGTTAATGTTAGTCAACTACTACTGTCACCTAAAACACGTAGACTTTTTGAATATTGCGATGTACTGTATAGTATCTCATACCCAGTAATTCAGATACGTAGTTAAATGAATTAAATGTCAACAATGATTTTCTTAAGTAAACTTTAAAAATGAAGTGAACAAAATAATCACGCATGTAATTTCTCTCCGCATAAAGTTGATCAGATGCTTGTCTTGATGGGACCTACTTAACTGGGAAAAGAAGTGAACGGCAATGAAATTCCTTGATGCGGACACAACTTCCATCTGTTCTGTAATGTGAATGTGAGCTTTTAACGGCCGCCTTGATTAACCACACAAGGCCGTAGTATGTCTCCAAAATGCAGACCAGAGAAAGACTAACAAGCCAAAGGTTGAGTGATATTTAATACTTCAGTCCCTTATGAAAAGAGCTGGATGACTTTAGCAGGCATCACGTGGAAACACACACTCAGACTAAATGCTTATAGATGGTCACCATGCATGCTGTTGCGTGGGATCGTGAACATCGGCTCATTGTTAATCGCCAAAAGAACCCACTGACATATTTTCACCCTGAATCATGGCTGCAGTTCAGGTGTCCCCCACCCAAGTCTCTGCTACCTCCCACTGCCCTTACTTTTGCACGTAAAGGAAGTTCCATCTTTCATAGGCAATTACAAGTTGGCTGAACAGACAGTGCTGTTCTTACAATGCTCACACATTCCACTTAGACCTTGGCACAGGAGTGATGTCATGTCTAAGGGCCTTAACTGCTTCCTGTGCTGTATGTGACCCCTCCCCCCCATTTAGGAAATAAGCATGAATGTAGCTCTGTGGGTGTTTTTCAATGAAGTGCAATCAGTCATGAGATGAGCAGTAGGATGAGGCCAAATTAAACAGAAAATCAAGCCTGCTCTTTCGGCTAAACTTAGGTCAGACTTCCTTCGATTTGACTTTTCCACATGGAAGGGAAATTAAGTAAATGAATTATTTTTTCAGACAGAAAATTATCTGCTTCATTCATGAAGGATTTTATGATTTGCTTATAACTTATGTCTGAAGTCCATCCTTCATGTGATATATATACATGTACCATTCTGTCCAGAACATGTGTGATTTCCAAGTATGGGAATAACCCATTAAGACAAAGTTTAATTGTTTTAAGTGTGTGCTCTTTATGGACATATGCTCTTGAGTTAAATGGTTGAGGTTTGCTTCTGATTTTAATTAAATAGCTGGAACAAATAGGAACAGCTTCAGAGCCAAAACCAATCACTCATTAACAGAAAAATAATAAATAAATAAACAAACAGACAAAGGAATGAATAATCGGTAATATTATACTGTATATTGTTTGTAAAAACAGTAACATTTGAAGTTAAAGTGTCCCAGCTCTTATAGTCAGTGGTCAGTAATAACGGAGATAACATTAGAATCTATCAGTAATATATTGACATTTAAAGGACTTTTATGGCTTGATTTATTATTCTGAGTCATGGGAAAATTTTAGGGAATTTATGGGGGTCATTTATAAGGAGCGTGACAATTTCTCTGGCATGCAGAGGCATTTCATTAAAACGAACAGACCTTAATGAAAATGAGTTACTGGTACTCATTAAACATGGATATCAGGTTAATACTGTAACTGTAAAAAGTAGTGCTGTCTTTATTGAATGTCCCTGTATTTATTTTTAGCCTAATTACATATTGATTTCCGTAAAAAAAAATAAGTGGAAAAGTGACATAATTTTTTTTTTTTTTTCAATTTCTAAGTTGTCATTTCTACAGTATGTCATTGTTAGTCTTGATGCATTCAGGGATGGAGTTTCCAATTCCACCCTTTCTCTCTTTCTGGAGAGTTTGTGACTGTATTTGTGCCCTGCAATGGACTGGTGTCTGCCCAGTTTAATCTAAAATAAAAATTAAAAAATGTATTCTATAAAAAATTCCACTTTAAAACACTAATTATAAAAGTGATTAAAATACACTATTATGGTCTGTGGTGTCATGAGTTCTTTGCCAGCAGTTATTTCCTTAATGAACTGCACAAGTGTTGAAATGACATCAACCACCTGTCTTGTGTAACTCGGATATTGCAACATAAACCATAACTTGTGTCATTTTTTTTCCAAATCCAAAGCTACAGCAGTCCGTAATGAAATGAAATGAAACCAAATCTGTAGAATCCCAAACAGAGGGTTGCACTGTAACTATGATCAAAATTACTTCACTTTCCATTGCCAGGTGCACATTCACTGCTTTGGGGGCCCAAGACCAGCATGGCTCACAGTGAATTTTGTGGAGTTGCCGGTGGATCAATTGGCCAGATTTTTTATTTATCTTGCTGATTCCTTTTAGCTATAGCCTTGGTTAACCAATGCATTAACCTGCCCCTTATTGTTGCCTGTGGACAAAATAATATCGTAAGATATTTGCCTACTAGATCTTTAATCCACTTAAACACTTCGCATTTTTGGCATTGTGCTTTAAGAAATTATTGCACAAATATTAGCAGAAATATTTATAAACAACCAAAGAATGTTTACAAATATCATACACCGGGTGATTAAATATGTAACTGGAGTAACTGGAAAAAAGTTTCTGCAATTTCTAAAAACTGGATGTGTTTCCAAAACTTTGGCCACTAGTGTAAAGCAGAGTCTGTATTCTGGTGGCTGTGACAGTCCATCATGTCAGTGCTTTCTGAGCTGAAACGAGACGCCCACCTTACAAGGCTTCAAATCAGAGCACATACTTTCTCTCCCGATATTTGAACCTGAGCGCCACATGCTCTCAGCCCAGAGGGCTGAAAGAAACCATAGAAGTCAGACTCGGTCCGCACACTGGCCTCTACGTTAGAGAACATCTCAGTGCCTAATTGCATCTCAATGCCTAATTGCATCTCAATGCCTAATCACTTGCCTGAGCGTGGAGGACTACTAGATACTGCAGAATTGTTGTAATCAGCCACACTGTCCATCATGAAAGGTACTGAAGCAATCTCTGTCTGTTACATTTACAGCCAGTAAATTTATTATAAGGCATATCCTAATAAATAAGGAATATCCATCTTCTATGCATCTATCCTGGAGCCCTTCTCAGAGAGCATAGGACACGAGGCTGGGGCTAAGCCTGGGTGTGATGGCGGTCCATCACAAAGACACACGCAGTCAGACTCCACACACATGCATGCACACATACATATGTACTCCATATATTCCTGCCATTGTGGGGACTCTCCATTCACTTCTATGGGGAAAACTCTAATCCCAAAATGACGATCTTAACCCCAAACCAGCCCTAACCTTAACAATAACTAAGCAAACAAAATACACAACTTTTGGCATTTTTAGTTTTTGGATTGCATTCAGTTTTTTAAATTGAGTTTTTTATGTTTTTTTTGGTCTTCAAAAGGTCAAAATGACAGATTTTTTGTCACATTTTAGGGGCATTTGGTCCCCACAATGTAATATATACATGACCACACACAGAGACACACACATACACACACACAGAGCAATGATTGGGATTTTAATCCCAATTCCCGCCTACAAATAAAGTAGCTTAATAAAAATATAATGTGTACCGGCTGTTAAAAAATATATACAGATTTTTGTTAAATCTGGGACTAAAATACAAGCAAAGGTTCTCAGGTATGTCGTTATGAACCCAACATAAGAGGCAAATGCAGAGAAATGTATCATAATAAAACACACATAAAAAGTTTGTTAATGAAACACATAGCTTCTGTTTTTGAGGCTATTTCTAAATCTTCTGTAACTTTTCGTTAAATATGTAGTTGAATGGAACATGAAATCATAAAGGAGTTCGCCAACTCATTTCGGCAGCTAACCTCCTCAATAACGGGAAGTCGTCAAATCTCATTGCCCCACAAAAAAAAAAACCCAACATGAACCAGCCCACACTTTCATTTTTATCACCCGTCGAGATAGCAAGTGTTAGAATTCTACAGCAACCAAAGCAAACTTGAATTAAGACTCTAAACACAATGCAGGGTTCAAAAGTTATTAAGACTAAAGCTGCCCCTTACAACTTTATTCTTACCTGTGACTAAATCTGTGACGTCTCAGAGATAAAGTTCACTCTTGACATATCTCTGCGTCTCCCCGCACTGTGGACATTCCAGCAGGGAAACAAAATGCTAAAAGATGTCCTTGCCGCATGCTCAAAGCCTATAGAGCATTACATCATCAGCATGTCCTTATATGGGATGCAGGGTGCCGCCTCCTCTGGGTGTGTACTTGTGTGTGGTGAGGCCAGAGAGTGTGTGGGGAGGTCTGTGAAAGCACGCAGTCTGCTGGTTTGATATGATATGATGTGATACATACACAGCACATCTGAAATACAGAAAACTTGCACAACTTCCTTTGACGTCTGATGCCTGAAATGCCTCATTATTACTCACTGGCTGAGTCCCTGTTGATCAATAATCTGTGAATGAAAACAGAACTACTTTGATGATCACATCATAAACCAGGTATGCAAAGTGTCTGAATTTCTGGAACACCATAGATGGACTATTGAGGTCGAGAGTCACCATGCTGACTATGATGAGTATCATTCACTGGTTGTTGCTGTTTCCAGATTTAAAGGAAGATCCAAGTACACTGAATGCCCTCTCATTATCATGAAAACCTAAGATGAGATATTACCACATTGTAGTACAGCCAGCACAATACAGACGCTGCTCTTCTTACGAATGAGAACGGCCGACCGGCCATTTGTAACTTGAAATGTTCGTAAGTCGTTATTCAACATCATTTTAAGGGTATATACAAGTACAAAGAACTAGAAACAGACACGCCAGGCCGGCTACAGAGGAGACTGCTAGTGTCATATCACATGACATGGCCACCTGACCTAAACACAGTAGAGATGATTTTAGAGAAGTTTGACCAGGGAATGAAGGAAAAGTGGCAAATGAGTGTTTAGCATATTTCTGGGAACTCCTTTAGGACAGCCAGAAAAGCATCTCATGAAACTGGCATAGAGGAGAAGTAGGATAAGCCAGTTCCAGGAGAAATTAAGGGGTTAACCTTGTCTGAACCCACAGAATTGCCACCTCAACACACACACACACACACACATTGACCCTGAATAGGACTCTCTCTCTCTCTCTCTCTCTCTCTCTCTCTCTCTCTCTCTCTATATATATATATATATATATATATATATATATATATATATACACACACACACACACACACACACACACACACACACACACACACACAAAGCAGAGAACAACCCAGAACAGAGTGCTAACCCATTACAGAGCACACTCACACACACATAGCTATTGGCAATTTGGTAACTCAAATATCCTCAGCATGTTTTTGGGTTGTGTGGGAGAACTGGACTACCCAGCGGTAATCCAATGATGACAGGGAGAACATGCAAACTCCACACACATGGAGTCAGCCAGTCCCTGGCAGAGACTTGAATCCTGGCAATCTCTGGAATCCTGACAGAGACTTGAACTGAGGTCATGTATATATGATGCTGACTATATAAAGCAATATGGCAGTGTATAATTTTTCATTAGTACAATGTCTGTTCCATGAAATAATAAACATATTTAACTAAATACATTATTTTCAGCTGAAATGGCAGATCACACCAGTATTACATAGCTATAGTACATATTTACTGATTCAGGGTGCTGTGAAAAAACTGATCAAAATTATACTCCTGCTTCACACTCCATAGCGAGAGCAGACCAGGTCCTTAAGAAGTATGAGTAAGACACTGATTACTCACTGATAAGAAATCCTGCTGCGTACAAGTGAAGTTTGTGGTTCCATCAAAATTCCAGAGTTGGGATTTCTAAAGCTGAAGTAGACGCCCATGTGCTCAAGCTGACATAAATCGAGCAGGACCATCAGAAGTTCAAATGTTAATGGGGTAATTCTCCCATTAACTTGGAGAATCTTTACAGTTTCAAGGTGATACCCGAGCTTCCTGTGAAGCTCAGTACCCAGAGTGGTAAAGGAAATGTACCCTTACAACAGGTCAGCGGGAGCCATGCAAGTAGCTCCGTGCCTTGGACCAGATTACCTAACATGGATGATGTCATCGTGCTGTAAATCATACCCACAGTGCTATGTTTCCTTTGGGTGACATCACTACTGCAAACCCCCCCCTCCCCCACAACCCTCATTTGCCCCCACCCCCCCCAAGTTCCAAACACAAAATGAGATTGCCTGAGCAAATACAAACTGATAGCTTAACCAGAGAACTGTGCACTGATAAACTGTTAAGAGAAAAGAAAAAAAAACTGCCTTTCTTTTCCTTTTTATGATCCACAGCCCTGGTTAAGTAGTTTCATTGTTTCTCTTCCCGCCATTTATCATTTTAATGACAATCGCTGGCAAATGAGTAAGGCATGTGTTTGCTTTGGAAAGGTGTGTCTTTGGGGAGGGCAGCTGGGACGTCGTCAGAGGGGCTGTGCTCGGGTGGGACCCTCTAAAACAGCACAGCAAGCTTACAGGTAATGATTTCCCACTTGATTTCCCTTCAGTGAGAGACTCTGTCCAGCGCTGCTTACTCTGATCTACTCCTGTCAGCTTCCTCACCAGCACCTCTTCTCATGTGATTCTGGCAAACATCTCCCGGGTTGCACAGCCTGTTCTTTAAGCTTATTCACTATGGGCTACCCTCAAAATCCTATTTTCCTTTTGAATACAACATAGAAACCAGAATCAAAGATATTCATGAATTCCCTGCAATACGCACCTCCTATGTTGTGAAGTATTTTGCAAATAAAAATATTTTGTAAGACAGTAATACACAAGAGCGCAGAAAACCAGGTATTTTTTTTTGTCTGCATGAGAACAGTACCAGTCAAAAATTTGGACACCCTTTGTTTTACATTTTACAGTTACAAAACCATTAAAACTAAAAATACCATACATGGAATTATGCACTGACTTATTTTTTCTCTGCTTAATGTAATGTAAATTGTGTTTGCGGCCAAAGACTGTCAAAACATTCCCGAATATACAGGCAAACCGTAAAACGAAGGACCCAATTATGGGTTTTTAAGTTTTATAATGTTGTTGTTTTGTTGCCCATGTTGTCTTTAATTCACATATTTTGTGGATTATTAGACCCTGTAGGTTTGTAAACTAAACCAGAGAGCCCAGAAGGTATGCTTTTAAGCTGAGATCCTGTGACTATCCTTTCCCGAATGTTTTGGTTAGCCTGAGCTCTGCTCCATGTTTCAGAACTGACTGATTCCTCCAAATGAGGAACATTAATCCAGGCCAGCTGCCGGACGACTGTCTCCTTCCTGTTTTGTGTCTCATTGATTGTCTCCGCCCCAGTAAGGCCCGGCCCAGAGGGTCACTGTTTCCTGTCAGATCAAGGCCGGCCATCGGAGCGGCTTTGAGGGAATGATGAACACATTGCAAGGGCGGTGTACATGACTCACTTCCGAGATTTGTCTTACGTAAAAAGTTACTCTTGGCTCCAAGGACTAATAAGTTAAGGATCAGCTTGAGAGATAAAGCTGTTTCATCCTAAATAGATTTTCCTCAGCTATACCTAAATTATATCTGTCATATAAGTATAGATATATATAAGAATTCATTAACAGAGACATTTTGTTTCTCACTGGTGTAATTGGACATTATTGGTTAATTATATGAAAAAGCTTAGGTCATTCATTTATACAAGTATACTGTATATCTGCATGGATATTTAATTGGCACAGTATGTACATGTCATCATATTACTATCTTCACCAGCAGCAGCTGGTAACCCCATCCATTTTCTATTCAGGGAATCACAGGCGCTCTGTGAGCACCCAGGATGGGGGGTCAACCCATCGCAGGGCCCACTCTTGCACCATTCTGTAACACATGAACACCCACAGGCAATTTGGTAGCCACAATTAACCGCAGCATGATTTGGGACTGTGGGGGGAAGCCGGAATACCTGCAGGAAACCCCAACATTTTAATTCCGCACACACGGACCCATGGAAGATACTGAAACCCTGCTCCCAAAGGTATACTGCAACATTGCTAACCACTAACCCACTCTGCCACCCCATGCAGCCGGTAACTAAGCAGAAAAAAACTATGGTCCAATTATTCCTAACCTGATGATTTAGCTCTCGTGTTTCTGACTCGCTGATTCACATTTCAGTCCAGACTGAAACCCTGACGGTCAGTTCTCAAACTGCAAGAGATATATATCATTGTATTTTTTTTTCATATTAAACAACTTAAACAATCTGGATTTTGGGACCTGCAGGGTACACCTGCGACAGAAAGGTGGATCGTCACACAGACACAGACAGCAGGTTGGAGTCATCAATTCACATACTGTACATGTTTCCTTGGTTGCCGGCAAACGCAGAACCAGAACCAAGTGGAAAACTTCATCAATATGAAAGAATGCAAACTTGGGGTGCAGCAATCGGGGGGGGGGGGGGGGTGTAAAATTTAATTTGGCATCGTTTGTCGCCCTAAAAACTGACCTTTGCTTTTAAATTATTAACCCCCTCCATGCACAATATGAAACTCTCTCCTTCTTTGCCCTTGTCTCTACAAAACGAAGAAAATGGAAGCCGTATAAGAGAGATTGGATTATTACCATCCTAATGGGCTCTCCAAAGGAGTTACAACATGCTACCTATTATATTTAATGAGAGAATTTTCCAACAGAAGGCTGGAAAGCTGAGGCTTGGTGCAAAGCTGTGCAAGCACTGCATCAGTCCCCCGTAACTTGCAATACTGTCCAACAGCCTCGTGTGCGTAAATATGTATGATTCATATAAAGAAACATTTCCCTTTTGGGAAAGAATTTGAGTAGAACAATCTGATAATTTGAATCATTTCGGTCATTTAACGACAAAGTATTTAAACAAAAAAGTTCTATGGATATGTTGTCTCAATTGTATAAATAAGACCACATGAAAATTTAAATCATGCAATACTTGTGTTGAAATTAAAGATCAAGGCTTGGACTGATTCAAAAGAGCTGCAATTTTGTTTTCCATGTGTTCTGGCATACCCAGATCATTTGTGCATTTTATTTATTTTTTAATCCAAATCTGAATGAAATCCATTAACTTTCAGCTATAAATTATACTGTTGCTTTTCCAGTAACTTATGAGTCACAGACATGGTATATTGAATCCCAACTGCAGCTATGTACTGTAAGTACAATTAATTGGTTAATTAATAAAGTTTTTTCATTATCTTGCTTTTAATTCCCCCAGCCCCTGAAAAGAAAAAAAAATCTGATCTTCATCAATCTGCTATGCTTAATTTTGGGGCATTTACTCTATTCAGTTACATGAATTGTGTAGCATCAGTGTCCTCTGCTTGTCGTCGTCAGGGGGGTGGCGGAGCGTACAGGGGCTGGGGAACTTTGGGAGCTTTTCCCCAAAGTAAGGAAAGTAAACTCTGGAATGAGAATGAGAGAGATGAGCTGTTCGGATGACCTCATTTCAGAGGGTGTTCTAGCCGACCCCATAAAAGGCCTGTGCCACATCTTTTTGCTGACGGTGATGTTTCCCAGCATGCACTGCTCAGGCCTGTGCTTTATGACTTTCTGAATTAAGCAGCCTCGTTAATAACTTCTCCCGATCCCCCGTGCCTCCCCATTTTCTGACAAAGCAGCACATTCCTTGCCAAACTGATTCAGTGTGGTACAGTATGTGTTCATATTCACCATTAAATGGATAATCTTGATGCTCATTTACCCTGTTATTCCTGTATTGGCACAAAAAGAATTAGATTAGACAAAGGTGACCGTTATTAAATTAGTGTATCTTTCAAGATCTACATTATACAGCTATAATATTATTATTAAAACCACTGACAGATGAAGTGAATAACGTTAATTGTCTTGTTACATTAGTAGCTGTCAAGGGCGCCATCATATATTAAAGAAGTGAATAGTTGGTTCTTGAAGTTGATGTATTGGAAGCAGGTAAAATGGGTAAGCATAATGATTTGAGTGACTCTAGGGTCAGAGCATCTCCAGGACGGCAGGTCTTGTTCCCAGTATTCAGTGGTCAGTACCTGCCAAAAGTGGTCCAAGGAAGGCCAACCGGTGAACCAGCTATGGGGTCATGGGCATCCAAAGCTCACTGGTGCACATGGGGAGCCAAGGTTAGCCCGTTTAATCTGATTGCACAGGAGGGCTACTGTAGCACACATTTCTGAGAAGGTTAATGCTGGCTATGATAGAAAGGCATCAGAACACACAGTGCAATGCAGCTTGTTGCATATGGGGCTGCGTACTGTAGCTGCAGACCAATCAGCAGAGGTGGAAAGTTCAGTTTCAGGAAGTACAAATCCAGACCAAGATTTTGTTTCAAGAAACCGGTTGAGTACTCTGTTACTGTGACTATATACTCAACTGGTTGGTTGAAACAAAGTCTTGGTCTGGGTTGGTGCTTTCTGAACCTGTACTTTCCACCTCTGCCAGTCACAGTGCTCATGCTGACTCATGTCCACCAGCGAAAGTGCCTACATTGGGCGCATGAGCATCAGAACTGGACTATGGGGCAATGGAAGAAGGTGGCCTGGTCTAATAAGTCATCTTCTCTGTTACATCATGTAGATGGCCAGGTGCGTGTGCATCATTTACCTGGGTAAAAGATGGTACCAGGATGCACTATGGGAAGATGGCAAGTCGGCACAGGCAGTGTGATGTTCTGGGCGAAGTTCTGCTTGGAAACCTTGGATCTGTGCATTCATGTGCATGTTACTTTGATACGTACCACCTGAACATTGTTGCAGACCAAGTACACACCATCACAGCAAAGGTATTCCCCAATGACAGTGACTACTTTAAGCAAGATAATGTACCATACCACATTTCAAAAATCGTTCAGGAATGGTTTCAGGAACCTGAAAAAGAGGCGATGTCTTGGTTTCCAAATTCCCCAGATCTCAATCCAATCAAGCATCTGTTGGATGTGCTGGACAAACAGGTGCAATCCAGGGAGGCCCCACCTCACCAATAACAGGATTTAAAGGATCTGCTGCTAATGTCTTGGTGCCAGATACCACAGGACGCTTTCAGAGGTCATATGGAGTCCATGCCTCAGTGGTTCAGGGCTGGTTTGGGGGCATGAGGGGGATCCACAATATAAGCCAGGTGGGTTTAATGTCAGGGTTGGTCAGTGTATATCATAAGAAGTTTTTTCATAATTTTCTCAGTTAGAAACATCAAACTGACTTCAGCAGCATCTACAAGTGAGAAGTTTTTAATACAATGAAACTGTTGTTCTTTCAAACATTGCTGGTTTAGCAATCTGCCTTCTTTCAACAGCCCAGTCAACATGAAAACCCCTCTTTCATGCTGAGGCCAAAATGATAACAGTAAACAATAATCATCCATTTAAATCAGAGGGATTGTCAGTATTGTTTAAAATCAGGAAACGATTTTTAAATACTGCCTGGATTTCTGCTTCCCTTCAAATGAAAATATCTGGTTTTATCTCAGGCCAGATTTTACAACATTCATTTTTTTTTCTGTAGCTGTTTTCAAATTTCATAGTGCTTTTTGAAGCACCAAACTCTTTAATTTAATACTTTTGGTCCACGTGGCCAAGTTCAAAACCATATTTATGTTATGAAGACCACTTACATGTGAGTAAAATCACATGTTGATTGGTGATTTAGAGATTCTGTTCTCATGTGGTTATCTTTTTGTCAGACCCTGATGTGGTAAGTCACATTTTTAAGGCCAGGTGTTTCTGTATGTCAACAGATGCAGTTCAAACATGAGAATAAAACACACCGTGCAGCATTTTAGGGTTTTTCCTCAATACATACATACACCCACCCATCCATATACTGTCAGTACCTGCCTGATTTGTGCGGAGTAAAGGGATCCACCCCAGAAGCTACAGTACAGGTGCAATGCAGGAAATAACCCAGGATGGGGCACCAACCCACCACAGGACCAAACAAACCAAACATACTCATATAATTAATAGACATTCTGTGGACCAAGAACAGCAGCTAGAAGATTAGCAATTATTTGTAAAATACAAAACAAGCATAGAGACAGGGACACCCTGGACAGGATGCCAGTTCATTGCAGGGCACATGCACATTTACACATTATGGGAGATCTGGTCTGTGGAAGGGAATCCACGTGCCAGGAGAGAACATGCACACTCCTAAAATGCAGAGCAGAAACAAGATTCAACCCCTCCCCCTACACCCCCAGCCCTGGGGAAGTGAGGAAACAGAGCTACCCACTTGAAAAGCCACGCTGACTAAAATGAAATGAACAAATCATAACTCACTCTGTTTCAGCTGCAGCGTAAAAGACACCGAGGCTCATTGTATGGAATGGGAAGTGGTGGTAAAGTTCAGCAGAAGTATACAGAGAATATAAGCCACTTAAAAAGACCAACGCAGTTGCAGGATGAGCCTTTAGCCCTCTTCGCTCCGAGGGCAAGACTGGGTGGGGAGCACAGATCTGAGAAATTATATAAAAGGGCTGTCAAAATGTTTTAAGTGGCCATTAACATTATGAATGATGTTTCTATGACCTATTCATGCACTGCAAACCAAAACAGAAGGTAAAAGCAACTTCCACTGGGTTCTCCATTTTCACCCCACGTTCCGAAAAACATTGGAGTTGCCAAATTGCGTGTGTGTGTGTGTGTGTGTGTGTGTGTGTGTGTGCGTGTGTGTGTGTGTGTGTGTATGCCCAACACGTGTTATTCCCTGCCTTGTACAAATAGCTTCTGAGATAGGATCCAGAGCCCCACAACCCTACATAAGTTGGTATAGAAGATGGATGGATGGATGGATGGATGGATGGATGGATGGATGGATGGATGGATGGATGGATGGATGGATGGAGAAGAACTATAGGAAGAAGAAACCCAAAGCTTGGTACAGCTCTGCGCATTTTTCTCATCATACATTGTTATACATAGTAACATGCCACTGTATAAATAAAGACTGGCAGGTTAAATCAATGATAATGCACAGCTAGAAACCTTGGATAAGAATAACTTCTCATTGAGATTGAGGGACTAATCAACTTACTACAGAATGCTTATGACAACAGCTCATGATGGTGACCTACTCCTGGAAGCTAATTCACTGTTCGATACACACTTTGCAGCTGCCCATGGACGGCTGCCCATAGAAAGACCACCCAGAGGAAGTCACTTCCTGCCTGACTTCTAAAGCCAATAATTCCCATAATATGCTATAAGACTTTTTGAAGATCACAGTTTCTTCTCCAGACTAGGGCCGCACAATTCTGGGTGAGATATGAATTGCGATTTTCTCTCATGATTCTTGAGCAGTACAATGCATATGTTTCTTTATTATTATTATTATTTTTTGTTTTGCATTTTATAGACCAAGAACAATATTAAGTAGAAAAGTACAATGTATCAGTTATCGGTTTTGGCCGATATTCATTCACAATGAATGAATCAGTCTGATGTTTCAATCTTGGCCAGTATTGCCACCCTATATTTAAACTTTGTCAATGTTATACTGCTTTGCGAGCATAGCGATGGATGAAGAGACTCGCTTGCTGGGGCAGAACTTGCTCTTTATTCTACTCGTAAAGAGGACTGAAACAGGCACCCAACAAACACTGAACCGAATATAACAAGGGAGAGTCGGGGAGGCTAGATGCTGGGCATGACAGTACACATATGCTGGGAGATTTATACACAGCTAAGGACACGCGGGGATGGTACAGGGTGCACATAAGACATGGGCAAACACACGCGACAATAGGGAATGCAACTGTACAGTAACTATAAGTAGAACTTCAGGACAGACACGGGGCTATTTACAGTTACCGGCAGGGCATGCGAGGGCATGCAAAGATAGTATCACCAAAGGAGCTACTTGGGAATGTAAAGACACAAGTGAAAAAATGGTGATTTATTGCATTGGACAATCAGTCATTCGCTGTATGAAGGATTCTGTCGGCTCATTTACCACGTATAAGAGGTCTCCATGTTCGGGGCCATGACATGTATTATTAAATCTGGCCCACAGATCAGTCTTTCATTATCCACAAAATAAAGAACGACGCAACGTAGTTCCGTTAATCTGTGCCGGGAAGCTTGGCAGGTTTTATCATCTGCAATCCTCCCACCACCGCAATTGGTGAGTGATTCAGGCGTTAGCCAGTTATCGATATCAATGTCAGTGACATTAAACAAATATATTGATTATTGAAATTGGTCGAAATTTTAATTTCAGTCCACCACTAACAATGCAAACACTGTAGAATCAGTGTCAAGTAGAAAGATCGCAAAGGGGCATGAATGAAAATGGCGATTAAAAAATAATTAGCTGCGCTGTCCTAGTCCAGACCATTATGTGACTCGGTATATGATTTCACATTTTAATATCAGTAGAAATTAGGTGAATAAAGATAACCAAGAGACTTATAGAGTTAATATCGGCCCTAAAACTTAAATATGCATTTTAAGGTAGTGAAATATTCTTATGGTTAGCAAAACTGTCAATCACAACTGAAATACAGCAAATAGAGAATAAAGTTCCACATAGCAGTTACAATGCTGCAGAACACACACACACACAGTCACACACACACCCATATTTGCAATTATATCTTTGTGGGGACTCTCCATTCATTTCTAAGGGGAAAACTCTAATCCCAACTTGACCAGCTTAACCCCTACACCCAGCCCTAACCTTAACCATAAGTAACCAAACAAACTTTTGGTATTTTCAATTTTTTGATTGCATCCAAAGATCGTTGTGGGGACCTGAGGAATGGTCCGCACAACAACAAAATGACAGGTTTTTATTACATTTGGTCCCCACAATGTAATATAAACATAATCCACACACAGGCACACACACACACACAAACACACACCGTGTGTGACACAATAAGCTGAAGGGGCAGTTTTAGCTGTGCTATATGATTTCACAAATTACCAAACTCATAAATGCAAATGTATATGACCAACCACTCTAACATAATGATTGCTGGGTTCCAAGTCAAAAGTTCAGGACTCTATATTAAGCAAACTAGCCTGTTCATAAAATCTGAATTTAAAAATGTTTTAAAAGGCATGTAGCAGATCAATTACTCACAAACCAAGGCCCCAATCTGGAAAACAACCTATTATCTTAGTAAGCAAAAATTTAAATGACATAAATAGCAAACGGCAACACTTCAGCATCAAATATTTTAGGTAATACTTACAGTAATCCATCCATTTTCCAAACTATCCTACTGGGTCACGGGGGGTCCGGAGCCTATCACGGAAGCAATGGGCACGAGGCAGAGAACTACCCAGGATGGGGGGCCAGCCCATCACAGGGCACACTCACACACCAGTCACTTACACATGCACGGACAGTTTTTGGACTGTGAGGGGAAACCAGAGTACCTGGAGGAAACCCCACGACGGCATGGGGAGAACATGCAAACTCCGCACACATGTGACCCAGGCAGAGACTCGAACCTGGGACCCAAAGGTGTGAGGAAACAGTGCTAACCACCATGCCGCCCCTACTACTTAATAATAATTAATATTCACTGTTACTAGAAAAAAAATTAAAATGTACTATCTGACCCTACATTCAAGCACAGCTGTTAGTACAGTTTCTGCTGATCATTCTGGAGGCAAAATTATGCCTCTGACCAAGACGGAGAACCTAAATAAAATAAGTAAATACTGTATTATTGGCCACTGTCTGAAAACAAAAATCTTCTAGAATCCACTGAACAAGAAGGTCAGTGACTTCTAAAAGCCACAGATCAAACACGGATAGCCGTAACACTTATGCCCTCTAGTCCAGTATTTTCTGGTCTGAGTGTAACCACAGGAGAATGGCAGCTGCACCAAAACCAGCAGTATAACCAAAATAGTATACAAATATATTCAAACGCAATAAGGCATGCAGCATCATCTTAAACCAAAGAAAAGCATCAGGAATAGCTAATTTGGCCTTAATGCATCCTATTTTTAGTGTGAAGCATTGCCGTACATATCTGTTCCAGGAAGAACTTCTCTTGGCTCAACCCAGCTGGCCACATTTATCTATCCAATTATTGTTTTTTTTTTCAGTGCCAGTTGGGATTTATTAGTAAATGCAGTAATAAAAACCTGCTGGACTCAGTTTTGTGCTTATTGCTGAGAAAATGCTACGAAAAAAAATACATATTGATACGCACCAATCAGACACCAATCAGACATGAACCACCTGCCTAATTTCTACTGACGAGACAGTTCTGACCCACTGAGGCATGGACTCCACAAGACCTCTGAAGGTGTCCTACAGTATAGTATCTGGTACCAAAACGTTAGCAGCAGACCCTTTAAGTCTGTAAGTTGTGAGGTGGGGCCTTCATGGATTGGACTTGTTTGTCCAGCACATCCCATAGTCACTCAATTGGATTTAAATCTGGGGAATTTGGAGGCCAAGTCAACACATCGAACTCTTTTTCATGTTCCTCAAACCATTCCTGAACAATTTTTTTGCAGTGTGGCAGAATACAATATCCTGCTGAAAGAGGCCACTGGCATCAGGGAATTCTGATGCCATGATGGAGTGTACGTGGTCTGCAGCAATGTTTAGGTAGGTGGTACGTATCGAAGTCACATCCAAATGAATGCCAGGACCCAAGGTTTCCCAGCAGAACATTGCCCAGAGTCACACTGCTTCTGCTAGCTTGCCTTCATCCCACAGTGCACTCATGTGCCCATTGCTGGCTCTTCCAGTAGTGTACAGGAGTCAGCCTGGGCACTCTGACTGGGCTCGGGCTATGCAGCCCCCCCATGCAGCAAACTGCAATGCGCTGTCTGTCCTGACACCTTTTTATCTTAGTCAGCTGATAATAATAATAGTAATAATAATATGTGAATTGTAGCCACTGCTAATGGTAATCGGGTGGTGGAGGAGATTACGGTAGGTGTTTTGTATTCCAGTTTTCTGCACATTTAACCACGACCGGCACCATCTGCAATGGGATGCTGGAGGAGCATGAAACGTGGGACAGTGGGAGTGATGAACTCGGGGGGCAAGCCCCACTACTCATCTGTAACAAATAAGGAGTTTAATAAAGTTCATTCTGTGCCTTTGTGTGAGAGACCGGATGCCCCATAAATCTCCCTCTTTCTTCTGCGCCTGTGTCCCATGGGTCTGTTCACCACCCGTACTTCTTCAAATTAGCTATGAAATTGCTGCCCAAAGTGCAACTTTCAACATTTGACTACTGACACTAACATTATGGATGTTTCAAGAACTCGAGACCTTAATGGAGACGAATCAGGATTCCTAGAATTGTCCTACATCGGTGGCATAGTGAGGGTTTGAATCCTGCACCTGTTTTGTTCTGTAGAAGTTGCATGTTCTCCTACCAAAGCTCAATACAGTTAGCGAACTGACGCCTCTCAGTCACCCACAATGAGTGTGAGTACAGGTATGTGTGTCCTGTAATGGACTAGCATCCTATTCCGAGTGTATCTGCATTGCCTTGTATTGTGTGGTTATATTTTAAATAAACCGCAGGACACGGGACTATGACTGTAACGGTCTTGTTCTTCCTTCATTCACTCACAACAGGCCATCTTTACGCGATGACGTAATACTAATAATGTACCGTACTCAGACAACAGTTTATGAACAGCACATGAACACATGAACAGCAGTTGTCCTATTTAAGTCTAATTCACTATACTCCTTCCTCCTAAAGCTATGAACTCTAACTCAAAAATGTCACTGCAATGAACATACATATACATGCATATTTATATATTTTTTAATTTAAATAGTTAAGCACTGTGGAGGATTTCTTATTCTGGTAGGATAACATTTTTCTTGAAACTTTGCTTTACAGGCGAAACCTGTAGTTGTGGAACAGTCACAGGTTCTGGTGGAACCTCTGTAGCAGGTTTTGGGGCTGACTCTTGACTTAAAGGAACTGGTTCTGACAGTTGAGAACATAGTTCTCCAGCTGTCATCTCTGTTCTTCGCAGCTGATCCATGTGTCGCCACTTAATGATATCAAGTGTTTTTTCAACAGTGTAGGACAATGGTCCCATTCTATGCTTAATCTTTCTCACTTTCGATCACCTTTGTAATCCCACGCTAAAACTGGCTGTCCAGTGATGAATTCTCAAACTTCCTTGTTCAATGATCCCTCAATCTGTCTCAACTGCTTGTCTCGTACAGTCCTCTTTAAGTTTTGTTTTAGCAGATCCAAACGGGAAGGTAATGGATGACCTAGAAACAGTGCGGCTGGCGAATTGTTAGTCATAAAATGCGCTGCATTGTGAAAAATGTTCTGGTCTAATGAAATATGTTCTGCAGACTGTGACGATCGGTTGGGGAAGCCGGATACGAGAGACCGCAATCCAAGACAAAGGGGTTTATTTCAAGCAGGCAGACAAGGGAGCACACAGTCAACAACGTCAATGACAGACCTGGGGAAACAGACTTGAACGTGGACTTAAATACAGGACATGACATCAGAATAAACACAAGACAGTTGGTACGCTGGGACTTGACACGAGGGTAACGAGGTGGGCGTGGCACACAGGAGGACTGGACGTGCAGGTCATGACACTGACATTCCTCGCAGTGCATTTTTTAGAGTCTGTACAAATCTTTCAGCTAAACCATTAATAGATGGATGGATATGGTACAGATGCAATGTGCCTTATCCCCTTCATCTTCATAAATGTTTGGATCTGTAATGCAACACACTGGGGCCCATTGTTACTAGGTGTGACAACGTCCTGAGAAACATCCTTTGTTCCTGAGAAACATCCAGTACTGCTTGAATTTTCTCTGCACGCTTGTGTAATCCTTGCACATCAATAGTGTGACCACAGTAAGTTATGCTTGATTTGAAAAACTCACACTTGTCACGTCGTGCTTTCAGCCCATAGTCCTGTAGTCTTTTTTTACACCATCTGGAGATTTTGTGGATGCTTCTCATCGTTCTCACCAGTTAAAATTATGTCGTCCAAGTAGCACTGAGTACCTGGACAACCCTGTAGCACCCGGTCCAGATTTCTGCCAAAGTGCAGGTGCTGAGGCTACTCCAAAAATCACCCTGTTATACCGATAGATATCTCTGTGAGCGTTTATGGTGAGAAACATTTTAGAATCTTCCTCCATCTCAATCTGTAGGTAGGCCGCAGCTAAATCCACCTTACTGAAACGTCTTCCACCAGAAAGGTTTGCAAAAATGTCCTCTATCAAGGGCAGAGGATACTGGTCTACCTGTAGCATGGGGTTGATGGTTACCTTGAAGTCACCAGAAATCCTAACAGAGCCATCCTTTTTAGTTACTGGAACCACTGGTGCCGTCCATGGGCTCCATTCAACCTTCTAAAGAATTCCCTCAGCCTCCGTGATCCAGCTCACTGGCTACTTTGCCACGGATGGCATAGGGACTCGGACGGGCTTCTGCAGTATTCAAGCCTGGCTTTGGCACGTCACCAAATGTCCAGAAGAATAAAATTAGTGGATGGCATCCTTTTTAGTTTACCTTTTATAGGGATGATGCCATATTAAGTGATAACTTTAACATTTCTTTACAGTCTTTGTGGTTCCCCCTTTGATTTCATAGTGCCCAAAATAAAAGCAAGCGCTCTGATGTTGGATAATGATTTAAATACTTTATTTTTCTACTTGTATATGTCTTCTGATGAAAACAGCTGCATTCAAGATACTGAGTGCTTGATCACAAGATGTCTTAAATATGAAACATGCCATCTGAAACAAGTTGGTATCATAAACTGCTTACCAGCATTGTTCTCCTGAATACTTCCTTCGGAGATGCCTGTGACCCCCCTTCTATGAATGGGAAGTTCCACTTTTCACAGGCCATGGGTCTAGAATATTTTTGCCATTGCCTCATACGCTATAAGGTTTTCCTGGTCAGACACAGATCTTTTATCTTGCCTTTGTAACTTAGCTTGTCCGGATGCCTCTGGGTCATAAGGTGCACTGTTTTCCATAGTATGTAGGAGATTTTTTTTAACAATAGCAAGAATGCACATTGCACATAACAAGTCCATCTGATAACCAGCTGATCACCTAATTTCAAAGGAGGCAGAATACCTGCAGTTCAGTCTCTACTTTCTTTGGTGTCTTGATAAGGTGATGTATATTATAATGGTTTACAGTATATGAAGACATTTCTAACATTTTTTTTACTTTAACAATGACAAAATTTTCTATTTAAAAAAATGTTATTTGAAAAATAGTTTTTGGCTCACCGGTAAAATTTATTCTTGTGGGTAAAATAATTCTTATCAGATTATTCAGTACATTTTTAACAGTGCTGTAATCCGGTCTTTGGTTGTAATGGCTTCCTGCTTTTGTGTCGATCCCTGGAAAGTGTTTATATTTGCAGTATATTACAGTGAAAAAATATATGACAAAATCTGCCAACTAGGTGTGTTTTGGATGCTCTCCAAAAGACAGAAGGTTAATGAGTGTTAATGACTGCTCTACGCGCTCGTATTAAGGCTCCTTGGAGTCTGCTCCAGTGCTACATTTAAAAGAATTTCATACCGGCTTCTTCAGAAAAATGTAGCCAAAAAAAGACTGAAGAAATTTAACCTGCAAATCAACCATGTCTAGACCGTGTAAGCTCTGAAAATTGTTTGGACCGTGATAAAATCCATTATGACTTGATGGGTGCGTCATGCCACTGTGTAAAAGCTGTATCTGCGTCCTGCCCGCTGCTCCAAAAGATCTGCTGTCACCTATTTATCAGTAGTGTTATTGTCTGCAACATTTGTGGTTCATTGATGAAGGAAGGTTCCGTGGTGATACTCAGGCATTAAAATGCAAATGGCACAAGATCCATAAATATCTCTGACCTCACTCATAAAATTTTGATCCAGTTCTTGTAGTACAATTAGTTCTCTGTTCGAAAAGTCGATTTTTTTAACGTCTTCGCAACTGAGAAATAAAACAATACAGTGATTAGACGTGGGTTCATAGATGAAGCGTGACAAATTATGGCACAAAACTCAGCGAAGTACCACATGTGGAATTTGTGTGAGTTCCAACAGTGTCAAGCACCTGTTTTATAATATCTGCACTGTCTGCCTGATGAACCCTGGGGAGACGCTATCAAGTCTGATAACCGTAACCGAAATCTCCTAAATCCCTCAGTATCCCTTACAAAGCTGGTCCCTGTGACTGAGGATGAGAACAAGGGCTCCAAGTATGGTTTGCCTGTGGCCTGGCCGCCTAATCGCTGCATTCTGACAGAGACATGTAATGACATCACACCATGAAACAATAAAGCCCAAGGACTAATCAGAACAACTTGCACAATAACTGCGAGTCATCGTCACTCAGCTAGCCGTTCTTATACCATAATAGTTCTATTGTTGGATTCTCATTGATTTAGTCGCCATTACCGACGTGCATATGCAAGCCGCATGACTATATGCTTCGAATAGTACTTCACCGATATTTTATGATGCATTTCAGATTTGTACTTGTAGAACAATTCTCAACAAATATGATCAAATATGTAAATGCAGGACACGGTTTCACTATACTACATCGACTAAAATGTAATAGTTTAATTGAATTCTCTAATAAATTAATGTTGGCAAGTTTAGACAGACTGTTACAGACAGACAGACAGACAGATAGACAGACAGATGATAGATAGATAGATAGATAGATAGATAGATAGATAGATAGATAGATAGATAGATAGATAGATAGATAGATAGATAGATAAGATGAGATGAGATGAGATGAGATGAGATGAGATGAGATGAGATGAGATAAGATAAGATAAGATAAGATAAGATAAGATAAGATAAGATAAGATAAGATAAGATGAGATAAGATGAGATAAGATAATCCTTTATTAGTCCCACAAGTGGGAAATTTGCATCATCATGGCAGAAAGTGGACAGAAATACAAACACATAATAAACATGTATAACCACAGGAGCCTATGCCAGGAAACTCAAGGTGGGGAACATCCTGCACAGGATGTCGGTCCAATGCTGGGGAGGCCAAACACAAGCACTGTTTAACGGATTTTTTTAATGGTAGGAGGAAGCCAACATGCCCAGCATATCTTGAAGGTGTAGGGTGACAATGCCGTAATCTGGGACAATAAACCGTCATGCCTCTTGTGAAATGTAACATTTCTTCATTTTTTAAGAAATACAGTTTGTTGGTTTTTTTCAGTAAAAAATGAGAGATGGGACCTCTTATCTGGCTTAATAATTCCAGCTGAGCTATCGTTTGAACTATTTCTGAAAAGACAATACATTTTTTCAAATAGGCTCATAAGACAGAAAGCAATTCATCATGTGTGTTTGCTTGCTTAATTGTTATTTTAATGATACACGTCTTTGGGCGCTTCCCAGCTTTAACACTGTTTCACTCCCTCCCGTCTAGCACATCCCCTGCCTCGCGCCTTCTGCTTCCTGGGCTGTGACCGGCGCTCCTGGTTCACTGTGACTCCGTACTGGATTTGTAATAGTGTAAGATTCACGGATTAAATATTGAACTTTTTTTTTTTTTTTTAGCAAACAGCCAGAAGTCAGAATTTTATTAGCCAGAATCACAGTTAGTTACGCGTGACCATTCAGCAGGTCTCCCCCCGACTGGTAAGGTCTCCTTCAGTCCCCCATTCAACACTTCCTGCATGCACTGCTTCTTCTCAGACAGAGTCGGTCCATTAGACTTTGGGTTAAATGCAACAGGGTGCTGTCAGACCATTTCTGTGCTATTCCTGTCGCAGTCAGGAACAGACTCACATTTTCCAAACAGCACGGTGCCTGCCACTAATAATAATAATATGATATAAATGATATTTTTATTACGTTAAGGAACCATTTCAGTCATGGCCCATCAGGGCCCGCTGAGCAGGCTTGTCATGGGAAGCCTGCAAATAACAAATGTTCACGTGTCCTTAGTGTTACTGATATAAGCTGCAGACCCCCATCCCATAGCGAAGCCCAAGAACATCCAGATACAACTGAGGGCATAGACCTGTTTTGAAGAGCCAGATGAAGTATATTTACCTGCAGCTAATTTATCATACATGGGCGAATTATGACCTCAGCAGAGCAGGAATTCAAGACAAATAGCACATTTCAAACAAACTCACCATCCAGGTCGTGCAGTGTTACTATTATGTATTATCTCTCTATACAAAATGTCACACGTAGGCAGGTGAGGTATGAATAGACTCTCCAGTATAGAGGTTAGATGCTTATTTATAACTTGTGGCAATGCATTCTAATTTCATGGTATTTCCCACTAATAATGAAGATAATGATGATGATGATGATGATGATGATGATGATGATGATGATGATGATGAAGCTTTATTGATCGCCATGGGGATGTTTTTCTCATTTTTCTTGAGAAAACTTTAGCCCGACAGGCCAAAAAGAGACTGAAAAGATGTAACCCACAAATGAGCCATGTTCATGTCCATGTCCTACATTTTAATTAGAGGATTTTCTCAGTGTTAAAACTGGAGAAGATGTATCCTTTCCTTTGCTTACTAATAACTCCTAGAAAAGGTTGTTTGGCAAACATCTGTACACCTTGGAACCTTTGGCTGGTTGGTAAGTGTCTGTCAATAGCTGCTACTCCATTGTCTCTGGTGATGTGTAGTAAGTCAGAAGAGGAGTTTCCCTTTCAGGTATAGCAGTTAGCATGTCTGTTCAGGTAAATTTTAGTTTGGTTCCTGGAATCCCAAGGTTCATCATGACCTAGTACTGGATAACCAGGTATGTATATATAAACTTATTGTTTGTTTGTTGGGGGTTAAAGTCTGTGCTCCAGGGCCCACAGACGTGGCTATTCTGATAAGGCCGGGGCTCAAACCAGCAACCTTCCGATCACAGGCACAGAAGCTTAGCCTGCTGAGCCGCAAGTTCCCCCCATAATATCTAAAATGGTGAAAATGCTCAAGATACTGCATGTGCATACTTGTGTTATATGCAAAGTAATGTACTCTTTAAGGCCATCATTATTTTTCATATTGGAGAGTTTACAGTACATTATTTATCTAATTTACTTAATTAAGAGGCTGGGTTCAATTCTGGCCCCATGCAGGGTTTGATTTTGACCCTTAATAGGAAAGAATTATATCTTACTAGTCCCTCATAGACAATGCACCCCATATCCCAGCATGTGCTCATCTTCAGATGAAGACGTATATTAGTCCCAGCATGCGTGGAGTCATTACAGACTTCAGAGGCTGACCACACTTATTTAATTTGGAGTCTAACTGAAAGCAGAGCTAATCAGCTACCCACTGATCCACAAATGCTTTAATTCATTAATCAAGTACACCTACGTGTAGGCATGAGAGAACAAAATCTTAGATTAAAGCTCATTGTGTTACTTAAGTAAATGTTACAGTTCCAGAAATGAGACTTTACGGGGGGGGAAATGAACAGAGTTCAACAAAGGTTAATACAAAAATGCATACTTCTGTGGAAAGCTTTAACCAATTCGATGCACTTTCTTTAGAGAGTGTAAAATGAAGAAAATGTGTGGGATTTTATTCTTCTCTTTCATGTTTAAATCAGCTTTGCCCGACTCTGTGCTATCAGTTCTACAAAAACCAGCATCATAATTATGGCTTCCATATCTGGGAGGCTTCTTGCTTTAGCAGAAACCTTTTCACGGAAAGACTTCCAGTTATAAGTTACGTCGCACCATCAAAGTAGCACAGCAGGTAAAGTACAATAGGATGAAAAGGGCATGTAGGTGTAACCGGTCTCGTTTGGGTCTTTGTTTACGGCCCGATCGCGCCAAGCGAGTCCAGTTAAAACATAGTCCCGGTTAAAGTCCGAGAGCTGATGCTCTCACTCTGCGTTGTGTATTTTTTTTGTTGTGTGTGGTGTGTGGGTGCGTGAGAGGGAGAGACGACACCGCGTGGCTTCCTCTGGACTCGGGATCCGACGTCCCTTTATTGGCACGTGTCTTTTCCTCTCTGGTAATGAAGAGCAAAGCATTAATTCCCCAGCAGCATGTAGCAGCTCAACATTCTGCCCATGTGCACCCCGACAATAAAAAGAAAAACACAAACCAACTGAAGTTCATACATTAAAATATTGCTTGATATATATTAATAATGATATGCTTAAACTTTTATTACAGGAATTTTATATAATAATAAAAGGATTATTTTCTATTTAATTGGGTTAATGAGAGAGCCATGTTACCTCTTCCTCGAAGAGACAGGGAAAGAGGAAGAGGAAACACGTCACGCCCCCTTTTAACCAGTGGGAGGCACCATGAAGCAGGGCCTTCTGGGAATTCTCCTTACTCCCTCTCCTATTTATTTTACCAGGATTTTAATAAATAAGGAATTTTGAGTAATTATACATATCAAAACAACTTTGTTACATAGGCAATGATGTTTAATTGCAGGGGGTTACTGAAGGTTTAATGTCATGCACACTCATCTTCGCACAGAATCTGAAGGAGCTCGAACTGCAGAGTGGAAACATACAGCCTACGTTTTAAATAAAGGTTTTTCAGAGTTCTTAAACTACAAAGCATGTGTCCCTTGCCACGCTTCCTTTAACTCCTAGGAGAGGCTGTAGTTTGACAAACATCTGCACCGCTTGAGCCTGTTAGATCATACACTATATACATATATATATATATATATATATGTACACATATAACACGTCTGTTCAGGTGAATTTTTGTTTTGTTTCTGTTATCCTGAGGTTGATTGTGACCTTGTTGTAAATATCCAGGTGGGCTGATAGGATTTATTTTATCACACAGATACCCCCAAAGTTTGTAGTATTGGTTGAGACGCAGAGCCTATGTGTGCATTAAATTGGTTATTAAATAGCATTATATTAAAGGAAGATCCCTGCAGGCAACGTATGGACTGTTCCTCTGTATCTTGTGGGAGCTGCAATCACTCTGTCTCGGCTGATGCATTGTTACATGTGAAAATCAGGCCAAAAGGATTTTTGGATATCCGCAATAACTAATAAATCAGACTGCACTGCTTTGAGACTTCAGATTAACATGTTTTCTGGGGTTTACAGGAAAACGTCATCCTGTGGCCATTAAACTGAGGTGAAAGTGCAAAGAGTTCAGGCGCCGAATCATGACACCAATAACAAATACTGTTATCAGAGCAATAACTATCAAGGCTTTCCAGGAAATGATTTTATGCCATTATAACGCAATGTGAAGTACACAAAGACATTAAGGAGCAAGCATCAAAACAAATACAAAACTTGTTTTTCCAGCAAGCAGAATCCTAACCAGCTCAGTTTTGTGTTAGTGTGTGTGTGAATGTGTGTACTGTATATGCGTGAATGGGTGTACGTATTGTATACAATGTGTGATAGTACCAATAGTTCTGGATGTGGCGTGATGAGAATTCTCATGTTGCTCCAATGTTCAAGGAGGCACAAAAATGGTTTGGCGTGCAATTCCAAGATAATGTGACAGTGATTCATTTACGACACCTGGGTTCAAGTGTATGCCTCTGGCTCCATGTGTGTGGCCTTTGCACATCCTTCCTGTGTTGTTGGGGGATTTCCTCTGCCTACTATGGCTTTCCCCCAAGGTGTAAGAACATGTTAAGGTTACTTGGCGTTACCAAACCGCTCACAGAGAGTGTGTCCCGTGGTGGCCTAGAGCCCTGTCTTGGGTTATTTGCCTTGCACTCAAGCTTCAAGAATAATCTGTGGACACCCAGTGACCCTGAATACGACAAGCAGGTACAGAAGGTGATATGGGTCATTATGCTTTAAAAACAATCTGGAAAAATATCTGACAGTTCAAGACACAACAATGTTTTAGTTTTATGTTACGGAATGCTGGACAGAGAATCGCTGCATGTTTGGATAACACCGAGTATCCATTCAAAGCAGCATTTCTCTGAAGCACTGATTCTCTGTTAACCCACAGCGACCAGTGATTGTGTTGATTGTGCTTTATGAGAAAAGCTGTATATATGCGCCATTGTGTTTCTCGTCTGCTTTTTGTCATTGTTGTTTTTTCTCTCACAGTGTAATTAACGTGACCTTGGATCAAAAGCTATTTTTTGTGGCATCGAGCCCTTCCCGACGCACTCTGTGATTGAATGCAGTCCCCTGGATCATCAGGCCAACCCAAATACTCTGCACCATGCAGATAAACTCGTCCTGACAATTAGAATATTTTCACCGGCCTGTCTCCAAAGACATTTCATTTTGCATTGTGGAATAAATCAGCACTTGAATAGTCTGGCATTAACTTCAGCAACTGGTCCATATGAATTGCATTTAAACAAAAGTACCCCTATGGGCGTCTTACAGCTTAGGATATGGGCTGCAAGCTTTGCCGAGGTTTACTTTATCTAAGATGCTTTGCTTTATCTAAAACATTCTAGAGATTAGTTATTAGCGCCTATAATTAGACTTTCTCCCACCCCCTAAATGTGCCAGTGTGTTTCAGTGCTGGCCTTGGCAGTCAAAAGAAAAATCAAAATAAAAGTAACTACCTTTAAGTTCACTCTTAAGTAATTTAAGTCACAGTGTAGCTACTGTAAGGCTTTGCTGAAGCACCTCTGCCAGTTTCACATTTGTTTCCTATGACTGATGCTGCCATTTTTAGCGTCCCATTATTATGTTTTAATTATTATCAATATTTTTAGGTTTGATTTTTTTGATTGGCTATGTGTATAATCTAATTTATGAATTGTCTATCATTCTCAGATATTGTCCTCACAGTAGTTTTGGAATGATTATGTCAGTTTTTTGTTCATTTTCTAAGAAATGTTAACACCCTTGATATCAAATGTAAGGCATTTAAACCATTGCCATCAGTTATGTTCAGTGTAAGTTACACACACGTTTTACTTCATACTTTTCTAATAGCTGCGTACATCCGTGACTGCAGAGGTTAACGTTCTCCAGGGATTTCAGCCAAACGCCCTCAGCTTCTAGCACCCTCCAATCATTTGCTTTTCTTCCTTAAACTTTACACCTAATCAACCATATAATTTAGAATTTTTTATTACAGTCACGCAGAAACTATTCGATAAAACGCTAATGCCGTTAAACTGAGATAGCAGAGCGTGCTCGTCCGCCTGATTGTGCCAAACCAAAGGAACAGGAGACAGTGCTGCTGATGTGTGATTTGTGACTTAGGGGTATTATTTTCATGGCCTTCAACTCCTTTAACCTGAGAAAATACTTTAAAGTCCAGTTCTTGGAACTGGAAGATTGCTGCATTGGGAATGATGATTAATTACAATTACAGGTTTTCAATGCTTTGATAAGCTTTATAAGTCAACGGCCCTGGGTACATAACTGATGTAATAAAATAGTAATAGTTGCGCTAAATGTCCTCCTATTTTTGATGTTTCCGTGTAGAACGTCTCCTGATATGCAATCTTCTGCAGTATTTGATTTACGTTTCCTGCATTTTGACATCATATAATGGACTCTGTAGACACCATAAATTCTCTTTCACCCTGCTCACAACCTCGGCATGGTCACAAGCTTGCGTTCATTAATACTTCTATTAATCCATAAGCCTGGAGTGGATGTATCATTCAGATTCATAAAATGTCCCTCCGGCATCTCTGAGGTTTTGCTGGTAGAGCACTGTGCATTGGTCTGCCCAGGGGGTTTGTCTCCAGCACTGTGCATTGGTCTGCCCAGGGGTTTTGTCTCCAGCACTGTAATATTTTCCAGAGAACTTCTCATTCACACTAGAACAGTTCCAACCTCCATCTCGCCAGAAGAACAAGAGTAAATCTTCCAACGACAGCTGCCAGTATAAAAAAAATAGGGAAACCCAGCTTTACAGCCTATGTCACTGTTTGGATAGCGGAAGCTTTAAGAACACGATTTAAAAAGATACAGTGGTATATTCCCAAAATCACGACCATATCATAGTGCTGTAAAATATCTGAAAGCCACAAACAATTCACATATTAGATTTTACATATGGGTCAAGCATCATAGGAATGATTAAAGTCGTTTCCACTCAAGTTACATAACAGGACACTTGCTGAAACTCATAAAGAGATGTTCTAGTCATCAGCGAAGACTTCTGTATTTTACAACAGAAATTTTTCAACAGTACTTACGTATTAATCTTAATACCCTACAGTGAAGGCGAAATTGATTTTAAATGAAATGTTAAGCACCATAAGCATTCTAAAGATACATTGCAAAAGCATGGTTCATACTTAAATCAAAGCCGTTTAGAAGAGTAGTGTTTGGTACCCTTCTCCTCAACTTCCGACTACTGATAAAGGCTCTACGTGCGATTGAAATACTCACCAGTAATTTCAGTGATTTTAATGGGATCTTATTCGTTTTATACAGAATAATAGCTCACTGCTATGTGATCCATGACAATTATTCATGCATCATTCGACTGCTTATACAGTCTACGGAGACAGGGCTGGAGCCTGTCCCAGACAACACAGGGTACAATCGAGTGGTACATGCCAGGCCATAACAAAAATGACACCATTTGAGACGTGGCATGAGGCATGACAGGGAGGTAATCAAATATGAAACATCTGAAAATGCAGAAAAAGAAGAAAACATAATGGAAAAACAAGGGGGGGGGGGGGGTAGCACATTGCATGGATACATTAGTCTAAAGGAAAAATGACAGGTATCGTAAAAAAAGAGACCAGGTATCATCAAAGGATTTATTATTACCATTCAAGGATGATGCAAGTCTGAGTATTCGGTTGGCAAATTGAGCCATTGATTTGTGGATAGTTTTTTCTTGTCTTTCCAGTTGAGCAATATAATTTTTATAGCAATGGTCAATATTAATATGACGGGTTTCAGATGCTTTGGAGTTTGTAATGCAGTATTGGAGCATATAGGAATGACAGAACTGACAGTTTGGTCATGACCTCTTACGGAAATGTTTAAACTTGGGCATTGACATATCACATGGAAATGCGCATCTAATGAGGCTAAACATACAGTGGACATTATTTAGGGTGAAGCCCATGAGGCAGAGGCTGTCATTGGTTACCTTCTATGAAGTGCTGTATTCGCTGTATTTCACCATTACACAGAGAATATGTCATGGCCTACGCCTCTCCAAATGATGGATCTTTGTTACTAAATTTTGTCTAAGCACCATGGCTCTAATTGTTAAATTTCCTAAAATTTTCCTAGTAGCTTCCTTTAGTTGGATGTCCTGGAAAAGGCAGAGGTTTGCTATAATGTCTTTGGCTAACGTTGAAGGTTATAAGCAAGTCATCACTGAATAATTGTCCCAGGCTGGTTGTTCATACCAAACACAATGCTGAGAACACTGGTGACTAGTGGTCTTTCAAACAGGGGAAGCACATTTTATAATGCCTGCATTCTGTTCTGAGGAGCGGAACTTCTAACGTCTAACTTTGCTGCACTGAAAGCAGTAGTGCCATTGAAGTCCAGTGATGCTTCACTTCAGTGGGTTTTATGGGATTATGGTGGGAAAAAAAAATCACCTGCGAGAAATTATTGCTGATTCTGAACGAACTAGTGGTGAAGTTGAACACATCATACCAGGCTCTTTGCAATAGCAATGTAAATACAACAGTACATATTTGACTAAATTATTTGTGACATTTTAGAGGAGACGGTACTTCCCTTAGAGCAGGCGCCACTGATTGAGAAATAAATGGGTTTACTATTCTTTAAAAACAGTGTTATGCCATAATGGAGTATACCAGGATGGTGAAGCACTGAAAATTATGAACTTCATTAGATTTTCATTATATGATTGAAGTTAATAGTGCTGTCATTTTTGTAACAATTGTAGAACTTTCTAGATTTTTCTATCAATGGGAGATTGAGTTCTTTAACCACACTTTTTTAGTATCTCGGTGAGTTGGATTATTTGTCCAGAGCTGAATGTACATCACCTGGCATGGCAGAAATCGTTGAATAGATTTGGGGTCTTGGTAAATTTTTTTTGTAGGGTGTTTAATTTTATTCGGGGACTTTTCCTTTTCCAATAAAATCCTGTGATTTGACTTTTGAGAGAGGAGAATGAGTCCGGAGTGATGTGACAGGGAAGGTAACAAAGGAGTCATTTACTTTTACCTCTAAGCACCAAGGCTCTGATTGTTAAATTTCCTAAAATTTCCTTAAAAAGCAGGGAAGGAACAACAAAGTGACTCCTGGTCACATGACATCTACATTTACACTACATCATAATACAGATGTAGCCGCTTGAATTTTCCCCAGTTTCCATGATGGGACCTTGGCTGGTCCTTGGCTGGTCCTTGGCTGGTCCTTGGCTGGCCCTGCTGGGTTCTGGGTGGGACCTTGACTGTAATGAGATCCCCCACGATGATGTAATGAACAAGGGGGCCGGCATGATCCGCCCCTTACCTCTCTGTGTGTAAAATACTTGCAATGATTTATCCATCCACCAGGGGGAGCAGTGATTATGAAAGCTGAAGTGACTTACCTGAAATCAGGTAGAACACCTGATTTCAGGTATCTTAACTTCACTACAAAAAAAATGAAAATCTAAGCAAGTATAATTTTCTTATATTTAGATAAAATTCCAATTGCATTAATAAACTGACTACACTGCAATAAATGGCCTGTGTAAGTCATGCTCCTTCAGATTTCCCTGGGAGTGACTGATGTTGCACTCCGTCAAGCAAGGTCACCAAGACTCAAGTATCAGTAGGATGAACTAGCTGTGATGTCTTTGATGAATTTAATACATACGGCTTGAAGAGTTCATAGTTTAGTGAAACTTTAACTGTTTGTTTAGAATCTATAGTTATGTATATTGCGTTAGTTATGACAGGGTCACATGGGTGATCCTTTGCTGGATTTTGGTTTGTGTCTTTAAACGCTCACTGGAAATGCTTGCCTGCAGTAGCTCCTGCAGAAAGCTGAGCAGAAGGTCATCCACTAAAAGGGCTCTAATCCTGCTTGGAAAGACACCTCTTTGCCTTCTGGTTCTTTTAGATGATGCAGAGGTATTCCTGGCAGCATTTACCGGTCGTTCACTATGGGAATCTGAATTTGTTTATCTTAAAGAGAACTTAATTGAAATTTATGACTTCAAGGTGGCAGGGCTGACAGCCAAGCTGTGAATGACTGGAGTAATTTAGTTATAATCTGTCATTCAGGTGTTGCACAATAATTTGAAACTAGAGAGAATGACGAAGTCCCGAAGCCTGTTGTATAAGTGGTTGTTTGTGGTGCAAAGTATATTTAAAGAAAAGAGAGATTACAGAGTAAACTTACATTGTACTTGCTCAATATACCTGCTGCCCTGCCCTAGGTCTCCATAGACCAAACCCATATGTATTCTAGTGTTAAAATGCATGTGTGTACAGAGTTCCAACTGAGCCAATATATCATTAGCCGTGCGTGTGTGTAGGAAATTATTTTAGCATGATGTCACGATGGCAGATGAACACAGAGAAGGAACCTGACCGTTCTTGCTAAAGCTATACAATTGATTCTTTTGGAGGAACAGACTTAATTACAACACTCAATCTTCCTTCAGATTGCCAGCAACAGTTAATCTGCTGGAACGAGACTGTCCAAATATTAAGTAAGTCCAAGTCTGATATGCATGGTAAATCTTTGAACTTGATGAGATACAGGCATGCCATGGTGTCTAAACTAATCACTGTCTCCCTTGAAAAAAGAACAGAGAAAAAAATTCATTTTATAAACAGAACAGTGACCCTCCCCCACTTTCACTTAAATGCTCTATGCCAGAGGAAATTCAAGGCAAATTCAACTGGTTCGTGTTAACTATATTAATCCACAAATAAATTCTTGCTTTAAATATATTACTGCTTGCAGATGTGTATTCATTACTGGATTTTATCACCAATCCAGCAGTATAGTATTTAGGCTCTGAAATTGATTCATAGAGTATTTGTATGTATACACAGGCATTGTGTTCCGAAAATTTATACAGTGATCAAAACAGTAACTAAATCAAATTGCCTTTATGTCTGTATAAGTATTTCTATATGATTTTTCTCTGCATCCCAACAGCTCGATTCGAGCGACCTCCAAATGACCCCGAAAGAATAAAACAGTGAATAATGGAGATGAAGTAGACTCGGCTCAGCATGAAACTCTAGGAGGCTGAAAGTGTTTTAACATGGTCTGTACTACATGTGGTAATCTCATAGCTGCTCTATTAGAACATTTAATTTGGTGGCTGTCATTTTGGCACAGGAGTAAAAGAGAGTGAAAGAGGCACGATGCTATAATTAGCAGCTAAATGTGACGAATGGCTCACATTAGTTTTAATAATAATATTTATGGTAAATTTAGATAGATACTGCACATAATATAGCCGACCTCTTGAATAATACTAAATATTATTTGGTGAAAGGTAAATCACCATTTTTGTTTGCCAGACCTGCAAAAACTTACGTGTTCTTTATGAAACTTCCTAGTGAGGTGGATTTGTAACCCACCCAAGTGTCCATTACATCAGCTTTCTATCCTTACTTTAAAACAATTAAGTATTAATTGTTATGGAATATTAATATTAAGTCTTCCCCCCCTAAAAATCATCTTGACTAAGTTCAACTTTATCCATGTAAATCAGCTTAATGTTCTTAACTGGATTATGCAGTGACACTGGGCACTGTTCTGCAGTGACAAGTGTTTCCATATGAAGCACAGTCCATTAATCTGAACAGTATGCATTTCAGGATCCTCAGCCAATAAGTGATCTAATGGTAAATAATATTTCATTTTGTTTGTGGACTCTTCGGAACTTAGGGAGCCTCCTTTTGCACACACATGTACTTGTGAGCACCTGAATGTTAACACAGGACATATGCATCTTTTTTTCCAAATAAAAATAGAGACACATAGTACAGATGTGTAGGAGCAAACACACATATGCAATAAAAATACAGGTAAAGTCCATTTAAATCGGTGTACTTTAAAGTCAATCAGTTATCCCACTAAGTAAGAAATGTTGTTTTGTGAAACAAGCCCCAGTATTACAGGTGGACTGTGGACTTCCTCCCAAGTATTTATCTACAAACATTGCATCACTGTCAAATAACATGGAGCTTATACATAGCTGAGACTGTGACGGTGGTTCTCAAAAGCACCTATTATATTTTTCTGATAAAATTGCTATGAGTGATATAAATGTCCTGGTAATGCTTTACTTGAGGGTGTGCTATTAATGCAGTATTATGCTCTTACTGTCATGCCCGGCTCGTCCGCTCCTCCTGTGTGCCACGCCCCCTAATTACCCACGTGTGATTTCCTGATCCTGCCCAGTCGTGTCTTGTTTCCTGCTGCCTTGTTCCGTGTATTTAAGTCCTGGTCTCCCCAGTTTGCTTTGTCTGTCATTGATGTTAGTTGGCGTTCCATGTCTCCTGCTTCCCGTTCCCCGATTAAACCCCCGTTTTCCCGTATCCCGCTTGTCAGCTTGCTCCTTCCGCACGATCGCCGTTCTCCGCTCGCGATCGTTGCCCACGACCCGTGACACTTACTGTACTTATGTATTATTTAGCCGCAAACTAAGTCTTAGTTAAATATTGCTCGTCCGTCATTCATGAATCGTGGTGCATCTTTTACCTCATTGTTACCGTATCTGTGAATTCTGCAAAGCTGAACTAGTGAAGAAATTACAGTACTGAAGGAACTACTATAGGAACAAGTAATGAATAACACAAGTGAAATACTGATCTCAGGCCCGTTCACGGGATTGCAGGGTGGTGCAGTGATCAGCACTGTTGCCTCATACCCTTAGGATCTGGGTTCGAGTTTCTGCTTATGGCGCCATGTGTGTGAAGGTTCCATGTTCCCTACTCCGGTTTCCCTCCCACTGTCCAAAAATGTTCTGAGATGTGTCGCAGCGCTGGGCTCAGAGTTCAGGGGAACCACCCCTTAAGACACCGACTACGCCACCCTGGGAATTGCGCCCAGGGAAATAGTTCCTAAGCTAAATGAAACTCCAAGAGAAAGGTACTCAGGTCCGTTATACACGGCAGCAAGAGACGTGGCTCCACTTACAATCTTTTATTATAACAAAATTAAAAACACCATCCACACGACGAGATAAAACCTCGGGGCTGGTCCACACAGGGTAGGAGGTTAAACAGTTAAACAACAGATGGCATCCTGAAACAAAACACTACAATTCCCATGCATACACGCAATACAACATGCCACCACAAAGTTCCCTTCCTCCCTTATGGCATCCCAACCCCAAAGAATCTTAAAACACACAAGATAAAATCCCTCACATTCAATACAAAAAAAAGGAGAGAAAACAAGAGCAGAGGCAAAGAGGCAAAGCAGCAGCAACTGCAGGACAGGCAATCCAGACCGCAGCTGTAAAAGCAGGCAGAGCAGCAATGCTTAATGGCGTAGTGATCTCCAACCAGCCGGATAAACTCCCTCCACGTTGCCTGCAAAGGATGGCGCCAGGCAAAACAAGTTAATTAAAACCCACAATCACGAACCTAGAGCGAACTTACGGGCGATTTTACACAAGCCCATTACAAGTCGCCAGCCCCACCATTTACCCGCAGCAACGTGCACCCACCGGTTGAGTACAAGTGAGCCGAAACAGAATGGAATAAAACGTACCCGCTGCCACCTACCAAACAGCCGCCTCCAATAAATCCGTCGTATGCAGATCTTTACCACGAAGTCAGGTAACCGGAAGAACCTTGCCAGCGTTCGACCCCCAGCCAACCACTGCCATTTTTATAGGGCGCTACCACGAATTACAATACAAATCGGCCCGCCCATTTAAAGGCACAGGTACTTAAAATAGTCATACTGCCACAGATGCATTTGAGTTACTGAATTGCGCATACAGTGCTGTAGGTGTGTGTTCTGTGATGGGTTGGTGTCCATGCAAGCATTGTATTCCCTGCTTTGTGCCTGTAGCAGCTGGGATATTCAGGATAAGAGATTACTGGAAAATGGAGATGCTTTGCCAATACTTTCCAGTCACACGCAGTTTCATCTGGTAGGAGTCGTAGTTTTTATAGAGAGAAAGTTTCTATGATGTAAAGAGTTTGGGATTCTAGCTCAGTTCAAGCCATTTCCCCAGCACCCTGGAAGAGGCTACACACCTTGCTGGAGGGCCCTGCAGAGATGTCACAATTCTGCTGAAAATGGGATTCAAGCAGGTGACCTTCCCATCACAGACAGGGAGGCCTAAACCACTGGGTCTCCCACCCATAAAGATTCAGAAATATAAACTTCTGAGGTCTTCCATTTCACTGTCTGTTCGCCGTTAAAGTAAGATTTCCTTTTCAGTGCAGTAGTAGCGGGACATTAGAGTAGCACAGTAGCCAGCATGGTTGCCTGATACCTCTGGAGACTAGGATTCTACAAGTATGAAGTTTGCACCGTCTTCCTCTGTCATCATGGGATTTCATCCACAGTCCCCCCACAGTCCAAAATCATGTTAAGGTGAATTGGAGCTGCCTTATGTTAAGTTGGCAACCCATCCTGGGTTAATCCCTGCCTTGTACATGTAGCTACCACAAAGGGCTCTGGAATACAGAAAATTAATGGATGCATCATTTGATTAAACATAGTGCTTTAATCCAACGTATGGAATTTCACTGTAAAACTCCAATGCCCCGCCTTGTGTTTTTCAGATTGCTATGTCTGTGAAAAGTGCTCTCTGAAATGAACCTGCATAATGTGAAATATGACCTGTGCTCAGCTCTGTACTCGTACTTCCACTGAGACTGAGGGGTCCAACCATCTGACCTTTCTAACCCCTACAAGATGACTAATCCAATCAGCTGGGCTTCATTAACTGAGGTGTCCGCAGACTACTGCCAGCTCACCAGGCATACTGACATCACACATGGTAATTCTGCATATATATATAGTCAAGGGTGTAGTGAATGGCTCAGAAGGAAGGCTAAGTGGTCAGAAGATGGCCAGTCTTGGCAGAATAGTCGCATGTTCCTGGGCCCATGAGAAAGGCTCTTAACCACCCCCAGTTCCAGGGGGGGGGGTGCACATTGGCTGACCCTGCACCATGAGCCCCAAGCTATGGAGAGCAAGATGGGGTCAGCAAAAATAAGCATTCCAATGTACTTGCAAATGGGCAATAACGCATGTTTGTTGTTAATTTAAAAATGCATATTGTTTTTTCATGTACTTGATTTCTGAAAAAGAAGGATTCAAGGAATGCAAATTAACTGCCACTTATCACCACAGTTCCTATAAAACGACAAATGACTGAGCATGACTCGTCTGCATAGTTCCTAGAAGTGCAGCAATGATTATGGAAGGCAAAGACATTACTAATACTGCCTGACTTTTGCGATGATTAACAAGAACCTGGATCACCGTGCTTGTCCTCCTTCTCCTTTTGCTTTCATTGGATTTATTTTCATTTTCTGTTTGCATTATGCCTCATTTAACATGCCGGTTGAAGTTGGGGGTGTGCAGGGAACAGCTGTTTGGAATAAACAGTCACAGGACAGCGATCCTAAGTCACTCTGCCGAGTCACTGTTCTGAGGCATAGTCACTCACTCAGCTCACACAAGCTTGGTGGCCAGATGTTCAGATGTTCAAAGGATTTCTTGCCATCTATCCCTCAGTCTTTAGTCATTCCCAATAATAAACAAATAGTTGTTAGTGGACAATAATGACTACTTGTTTTTATGCTCAGGTATTTAACATATTTTAAATTAGACATTTAAAATATCCAGTGATTCACATAGTTACACATATGCCAAATGATTAGTTCCAGTATTAATGTCGCAGACTTAACGGTCTAATCATAAATCTTTATCATCTCCCCCACAACAAACACACACACACACACACACACACACACAAAGCTCACATTCCTTCTACCTGACATCAGCATGTTTCTGACATGAGTGATGAAGAGGGTAAGAGAGCTGTCCCTAGCCACATACGCAGGCTACTGTGACTCTGAGAAAGTGTGAGGCCAGACTGGAACTGAGATGGCAAAGGGACCGCGGAGAGAATCAGCCGCAACCTCAGGAGTGGAACACTCTGCAGTTACTGGCCATCCACGGTTTGGTTCTGCTCTCAGGACGCATATTGTATTGTAGCACTGAGTTAGGGGCATTTATAAACATACGTATTTTCCAAAACGGTCAAACCATTAAATGAAAATGAATCATAGAGTTCACAGGAAATATTTTGGTGTTGAAAATGACAAAGATAGTGATATTCAGCCCGTAGAGCTACATAACAAAAGGACCAGCTGAAACGAACACAAAAAACATGCCAAATGCAAAATAACCAGAAAAGTAAGAGTGCTGTGAAATTACCAAATATTACAGCAGTTAAATTGAATTGTGTGGGTCCTACATTTTCTGAAAGTAGTTGTTGAAAGGGGTCAGTTTTGCAGTGTTTCTTTGCATTCGTTTGTGATTTATTTGAAAGCTTTAGTGCTCATTTTCAGGTAGTTCTTCTTAATTATGTTTTCTCTGCAATAATGGTAGATTTTTGAGGGACACCTTCACAGGCCAATAAGCTTTGTGTACCAGTGACGGCTGAATTGGCCCTTCTCTGTATGCTCAAAACACCACTCTGCCATTGTCATCTCTCATCCATTTTTTATTTGATAAATGATTATGATTTGTGGGTTTGTTGGTCGTAAACCAAGAGTGTGATCGGCACTAAGACAGTCCATTTGGGAAAAGCACTAAAGGAATGAATGATAGAAAATTAAAAATATGCCCTTTCCATAACTTCACTGTGGACAGCTAATCTGTGGTAAAATGACCTGGATGTTCTAAAATGCCTCTGTATGTTAACGTTGCCATTTTATCATTTTGAATGGACACATCAGTGAAAGACCCATGGTGGGTTTTGATATAATAAAGAACAAGGGCACCAGTTTGCTGTCGAAAGATCACTAACTGTGCAAAAAAATAACAATTTCATATAAATATTCAGTTTTTTCATGCATGAGCCTGGAAGGAAGAAAGGAAGGAAGGAAGGAAGGAAGGAAGGAAGGAAGGAAGGATGGAAGGAAAAGCCCGGCTGAAAAAGGTGAGAGTGTTGCGGGTATAAAAGGTGACAGAGTTTAAGACTAAAGTTTTTAGGAAAATTAGTTGCAAGACAGATGGTTGAACTTTTCAAAATCAGGAGACTGAGAATGAGGAGCCTGAACCGAAAATGGACAATCTGAAGCTGTTTTAGTTGTGGGTAACGTCCCCTCATGTTTAAATCAGAATACGCACAGTTCTGAAGGCCAACCTTGAAATGGCTTCGCTGATCCCAAATCATTATTAGCAGTTACTTTCACTTGATTTATACAAATATACAGTTGGCTGTCTGCTCCATCTCTGCCTTTTAGACAGTGGAGAGGGAACAGAACATTTGCGACATAATAATATATATCTGAACTGTTGAAAAACTATGAGGTTCTAAAAATTTCAGAAGCAATAGTTTTTTTCTTGAATGGCACAAAATGATAGATATGACATACAATATATGGTTAATGAGTGAACACAATATCACTGATTCCAAGAGCGTGTTTCTAACTGTGCTCCCTGAGCTTCGAATACCTGCATCACAACTACATCACTTACATAATCTTCTAAAAATGTTTCCTGACCAGGAACGAGCAGCCTGTAAATGAATAACCAAACACTTGAGGCAGAAGGTACCCCAACCTTATTATCTGTGCTGTCTGGGATAGGTTTCCAGTGAGCCTAAGCAGGGAAATTAGTTGCAAGACAGATGGTTGAACTTTTCAAAGCTCCGATAATTAATTATGATATTTCACGGTCGAATGCAATATGATAAATGATACATTATTGCATTCTTTCTGCATTATGAATTTGCACTGCAAAGACTAATGGATTCAGTGTGTATGTACATTGTATTTTGTTTCTTAGGCAATTAGGTTTTGTGCCTGATAGCTTTACTATTTCATGCACTGAATATGTATAAGAACAAAAAAATGCTAAATATTAATTACAACAATGATTTTGCAGTAATCAGCAGGCACCCATTTGTGGTAGCGTCTGTGATATTTATTAGTGTGGGTGTGGCAGTCGAGGCTCATTAACAGAGCTGATTCTATTCCTGCGAAAAGCGTAATTGAAGGTGTGAGGAAGCATAATCTCTTCCATCTGCATTGCGGAATGTTCTGTTTACCAGCTGTCACCAGATCACCATGGTGAAATTAACACCCGGCAACAACCACGCATGCATCAAAAGACACACATTATGTGTCGTAAAATCTTTACCCAGTGCCCCTGTTAAACAGCCCCGGACTTGAATAAAGAAAAAAAATAACTAATCGGAGAATTCCTGAGAGGTGAAGTAAGGAACTGCATGAGAACAGGCTGTAATTCCTGAAAGCTGGAAAAAGGTACAGGAGCAAGCTGGACCTAAAGCAAGCGCCAGAGTTTCTACAGTAACAGCTTCCACCTTTAAGAGACTTTTGGGAAATGCAGGTCTTTCCATAGCCCTTCCATAGCCCTTTCCATAGCCCTTTCCATAGCCCTTCCATAGCCCTTCCATAGCCCTTTCCATAGCCCTTTCCATAGCCCTTTCCATAGCCCTTTCCATAGCCCTTTCCATAGCCCTTCCATAGCCCTTCCATAGCCCTTTCCATAGCCCTTTCCATAGCCCTTTCCATAGCCCTTTCCATAGCCCTTCCATAGCCCTTCCATAGCCCTTTCCATAGCCCTTTCCATAGCCCTTTCCATAGCCCTTTCCATAGCCCTAAGCTTTATTAATTAGCTCTCATGGGCATTAATCACTAATTTTTTATGTCTGTAAATGCATAATGTCACCTTATGATGGCTTTCATGGGGAATGAGAATGGTTAGCAAAACATTGATTCATACTTCTTGTAGTTTACTGTTGACTTGCTTTGAGTTTACCGTAAATAAATTCATAAATATCTGGGATATCATATATTTCTAACAGTTTTGGAGTAGTTTAAACTACATTATAAACTTTGGTGCATCTCCTGCCCTGTGATCTTAGACTGTCTGCATTCAGGTAGCGGGTTCTATGCATCCTAGTTACTAATATTTATGATCGTGGATAACTTTACTGGTCTCTCCCACTATCAGTACCTACACATAAATCTTCTTTAATTTAGCTGGGTATGAAAGACAATTGTTTCAGAGTAAATGTGATTCTTAGCTGCGCCTGTAGGCAAAAAATAGACTCCGGGCATCGCTTTAGCATATCACTTCAGAACAAGAGAAACAGCAGGATGATGGATATTGACTATATTACACAGAATTATCCATTCCATACCAGTTATCCAGTACAGGGTGCGGGGTGACACTGGAGTGTCGTAGGACTTATTGAGTACTGGAATGAGATGCCGTTCTGTTATATGGTTCACACACACACACACACACAGTCGTGTAATCATATCTTTTTAGGGACCGCTCATTCATTTCTATGGGAAAAATGCTAATGCTAACTATGACAAGAGTTTTAGCTTTTTAGTTTTTTTCATTTCACTGATTTTTATAAAACCCCATAAGGTAAAAAAAAATGGATATTCATCACATTTGTGGGGACATTTGGTCCCCACAAGGTAAGGTATACCTGGACCACACACACACACAAGCATACAATTGTGGCGAGTGGTGGTGAGAGAAATACTGCCAAATAGTACCAAACAATGGTACCAATAGCCACACGTTAGTCCGACTACGCCACCCCAGGTATTACACCCAGAGAAAGTTAAATCGCCCTATCCCCGGGCAAAGGCACACTGGTCCGTTCACCAGAAACAGCGGAGAGACGTTGTTCCAAACACACACACACACACACACACACACACTTTTATTACACAATAAAACCATAAAAAGAGTAATCAGTCGATCCCAGCACCGTAAGCTTGGAGCACCGCCGCGTACCAGCAGCCACTTCCTGCCGATCTAAGGCTGGGCGCCGGGACCTAGAACAGCCAGAGTCGGGCGGGCACAAGCGAGGAGGGAAAACAAGACGTAACCGCAAACCAAACAAAATCACGCAAAACCCAAAGAAAACACTGCAGTCTAAAAGAAACAAATAAAATACAAAACCATTACATTAATACGCAATAAAAATCCCATTTAAAACAGAACAAATGTATCAACAAAACAAACATAATACAATCAAAACAAAACACAAACCCTTAGGAAGCGGAGGACCAGTCAGTTTCCCCAACACCCGCTCACACGCATGTAGGCACGCACACCCCCCTGCCCCCAGCTATGGACCCGCTAACGACTCAGCCTGCTATAGGCTAGACAGAGTAGAGACAAACCGGAAGCGCAAAGCGCGAAACGGTGCAAACGTCACTAGACAGCAGCAATAAGACAAAGTAAAGCTGAGCCGCCGCTAGGCAGAGCAGGGCGCAGTCGCCGCTAGGCAGAGCAGGGCGCAGTCGCCGCTAGGCAGAGCAGGAGTAGTTCCACGCGAGATGAAGCAGCTGTCAACCCCACGCCACAACACACGGGACCCGGGCTGAACACACCAAGGTAAGATGTCCGCAGACGAACAGGAGATCCGGCAATTAAGGTGACCGCCGACAAGGAGCCTAGAACATTGGTTCCAGGGTAACCCTTATAGTCTGAGCGCCCTCTCTGATTGGCCACTCCCCTCCAGAACTTAATTAGGCACACACCTCGTTTCCTTCTCCTGCTACAGTCTACCCCCCATCTCTTTATCGTCGCCCCGACGATAACAAGCCAACAAAAGAACCCACTACATCCAGGGCCTAAACAAAGCAATCATGGCATTAGATGCAGTATCTGCAGAGCGCACAGCCCCGTGTACCTCCCCCAAAGACCTAGGCAAGTGATGGATATTAGAATGCCGGCCAGCAGTAGATCGTACTGTCCGCCGAAGGGCCACCCCACCAAGATCTACATTACCAGCTAGTGGGTCCACTGAGGAAGCGGATGGTTGCCTGGTTAGGGTCGAGTCCACTGGACAAGCGTGAACAGGCTCCACCTCACCCGGTATCCGAGTCATCTGTGGAGTAGCTACCGAACCCAAAGCTGGAACTGACGAGATCACAGTTGAACTGTGATCTTCCAGCCCTAAACACAACAGATCACCGGCCACTGAATCCTCCTCCTCTGACTGTGGCGAGTCCATTGGTGGTGGAAAACTAACCACCACACCCGTAGGAAGGTCCCTTCCAACCACCGCCTTCAGTAGATTGCGATGAACTCGCCTTACCTTAGACTGACCATGCAGGGGGGCCACAGTATACACGGAGCCGCCAGAATCAGGTACCTGTAAGATTTTGTACATTACCGAACCCCACAAATCCTGAATTTTATGCCGACCCTTGGCACTGGTCTCCCGCAACAGCACGCACTGACCCTCAGCCAGAGGAACATCCCGGACATGCTGATCGTAATTCCTTTTCCGACGGGCTGCAGCCACCCTTAACCGTTCTCTCGCACCGTCAACCGCAACCTGTAATCGGGCCTGATGTTCCTTGACCCACTCATGAACACATCCCCTACCGGGATCCTGAACTCTACCAAGCAGAAAATCCACTGGGAGCCGAGGCTCCTGGCCAAACATCAAGAAAAAGGGGGACTCACCGGTGGCCTGATGGGGAGTTGTATTATAGCAGTACACTAACTGCGGCAAACAGGAATGCCAGTCCCGCTTGCGAGACACCGGCAGCGCCCGAAGTAAATTATGAAGCGTCCTATTGAACCTTTCACACTGTCCATTCCCCGCCGGGTGGTAGGGGGTAGTGCGAGAACGTTCAATGCCATAAAGATCACAAAGCTGGCGGATCAACAAGCTCTCAAAATTTCGGCCTTGGTCGGAATGAATCCGAGCTGGAACCCCAAACTTGTAAAACCATTCCGAAACCAAAACCTGCGCTACGGTCGAGGCACGTTGATCGAGTGGGAATGGCCAGGGTGTACTTACTAAAGATGTCTGTCATCACCAAAACATTTTCTAGGCCATTACAAGCAGGCTCCAATACGGTATAATCTATTGCCAAGATTTCGTTAGGCTTTGATGCCAAAAGATGCCCCATGTAGCTATGAGCCACCGGCTGATTGTCCTTCGCAACTTGGCATCTCTCACACATCTGACACCAACCAGCCACCTCTGAAGACATACTGGGCCAGTAACACCGTGAACACAAAAGCCCCAAGGTCCGCTCTACCCCCTGGTGGCCATGCTCCTGATGGAGCTGTGTCAAGACCTCCTCCTTCAATGCAGCTGGTAGCAGCAGCTGAAATTCAACCTCTCCCCCATCAGGGTGAAAGATCTGCCGATACAAAATTCCGTCCCTCTCCACCAACCGACCCCATTGCCGCAACACCACCAATACAGGCTGGGAAAGCTGTTTCCACTCCTCAAAATTGGGGCGCTGCTTCCGCCTCCAAAACACCAAGACCTCCTTCAAAGTGGGGTCAGCTTGCTGAAGAGCACGGATGTCAGCCAGAGAATGCCCTGGCAAGACTAATTGCCGCTTGAGTCCCTGGAACCTGATGGGACTGCAAAGCGTGCCGTAAGGGCCCAGGGAGTAAAGTGCCAGGGACCATACCTTCCATTCCCTGGGCACTGGATGGATGCTGACGTGACAAAGCATCTGCATTTTTATTACTCTTCCCTGACCGATACTTGATCTCGAAGTCAAAAACCGCAAGCTGAGCAGCCCACCGTTGCTCCGTCGCTCCAAGTTTTGCGGTGGACAAATGACTCAATGGGTTGTTATCGGTGTAGACAACACACTTCTGCCCCAACAGGTACTCCCGAAACTTTTCGGTCATAGCCCATTTCAATGCCAAAAACTCCAGTTTCATAGAACTGTAGTTTTGCATGTTACGCTCAGTCGGCCTCAACCCTCGACTGGCAAAAGCTATAGGTCTGACCCTATTGTCCTGTTCCTGTGAAAGTACTGCTCCCAGGCCGCCATAACTGGCGTCAACCTCCAGAATAAATGGCTGTGAAAAATCTGCATAAGCAAGCACCGGCGCGGTAGTGAGCTTGGTCTTAAGAGCTTCAAAGCTATCACGACATTCTGCAGTCCAGCTCTCAGACCCTGTCCTCCCTTCCCCTTGGTCTTTGAGCCACTAAGCTCTCCAACCAGCCTATGTAGGGGGGCAGCCAACTTGGCAAAACCCTCTACAAAACGCCTATAGTAACTAGCAAAACCCAGGAAAGAGCGCAGCCCTGATACAGTACTGGGAAGCGGCCACTTAGCCACTACTTCTACCTTGGCTGGATCCGTAGAGACCCCCTCCTTCGAGATCACATTGCCAAGGTAGCGTACCTCAGACTGAAGGAAAGCACATTTGCTCAGTTTGACCTTGAGACCCTCCAGCTGGAGACGGTTCAACACTACCTCCAACCTCTCCAGATGCTGCTCTACGGTGGAGGAAAACACCACGATATCATCCAGATATAGCAATAAAGACTGGCCCTGTTGATCACCAAACATCCTCTGCATCAACCGCTGAAACGTGCTCGGAGCATTACATAAACCAAACGGCATACGATTGAATTCAAACAGCCCAAAGGGCGTACAGAATGCCGTCTTTGGACGATCCTGCTCTGCCACCATTACTTGATTATAGCCACTAGCCAGATCTAAAGTAGAAAACCAGCGGGCCCCAGTAAGGGCATCAAGAGACTCCTCAATCCGAGGCAGGGGAAAAGCATCCTTTCTGGTCTTACTATTCAACTGCCTATAGTCTATGCACAAGCGCAAACTGCCATCCTTTTTCCGGACCAAAACAATAGGGGAAGCATAGGGACTACTGCTTTCCGTAATCACCTGAGCTTCCAAAAGCTGATTAATATGCCCTTTCACCAGCTCGTACTCTGAAGGTGGTATGCACCTATAGCGCTGCCTAACTGGGACCTCATCCAATAGTGGAATCTCATGCATAATCAGATCTGTACAACCCAAATCCCCCTCGTCAACTGAAAACACTGACGCGAATTTTCTTAGCAGGGTTTTTACTAGGATCTGTGTCTCAACCAGGAGCGAGGACAGGTCCAGAGCCTCCACTGGATCCATAGTGGCTGTGGTCGCATGCTGAAATACCGTAGTGGGTACCCCCGGAGGCACCTCCGTGACTCCAGCAGGGAGGCTCACCACGCTAACTGCACCTAAGGTACCTAAAAAGGTACGAGGGTAGAGAAGCACATCAGTAGCCCCTACATTGATGACAGAAATGTACACTGTGCCCCGCAGCACCTGAACCAATGCCGGGGAAGCAAGAAGCCCAGCAGGCAAACCAGCCTCTGGAGGTTCAAACATTACAGTGCTACCAGAAAGCTGCTCCGAGCATGTTGCGGCCACCAACTTCATGGTCCCACCTGGAACGCAACAGGCCCTCCCACCCCGGACCTTGGCCCTACCAGAAACCGGAGGAGCCAACTCCTGAGCATGACACTGACATAATGCCTGCACCACTGGTTCAGGGACCTGAAACGAGCCAGGTTGTTCAAACAACAACGCACCATGCTGGGAAAACAACTCTCGATAACACCTCCTAATCACATTCATACCCAGTATACCTGGAAATTGAGATGGTAAACTGCCAGGGGGATCCCTGACCACAAGTATCCCACAGCCCAGCATCCACTTTTCACACAGGTTAACATCTAGCTCCAGATAACCAATATATGGAATAGCTAGTCCATTGGCAGCTCGAAGCTCCAACCAACGGCAATCCTGTAGTCGCTCATGACCCAAAGGCACAAAATATTGCTGAAAGAAGCTCTGAGTGATAGTAGACACCATTGATCCAGTGTCAACCAAACAGGGCACCCTTACGCCACTCATGTCTACCTCCAAGTGGGGGCAGGATGACATTAACCGGGAGGCATTCCCCAAATTACTTGAGCCAGAAACAATACCCACAGAACTTTGGCCCCCCAGTTCAGTGGGCACTAGTTTTCCGACGGTTGCACCGGATGGGGCTGACTATTGGGCTGTGAGAATATCCTCTGCCGGGGCAGGTTACCAGAGCGAATGCGCAAACCATCACACTCCCTAGCGAAGTGACCGGGCTGCTGACAACGCCGACATATTACTGGATCCTTCTGGGGTGCATGATCACGCTGACTGGAGTTCTGCAACCGAGCCACACTCTGGGTGAGGTGAGACAACTGCTTCTGCTGACACATCAGTAACGCTCTCACTTCCTCCATTGCAGTCAAATGGGATGAATTACCAGCACCCTGGGGACCACCATGAACCCCATACTGAACACCAAGCACTGCTGGCACGGAACTACTCCGTCCGCGTGCAGCACGGGGCAAACCCTCACGCCCCCACCTGATAGCCTCCCCTCGGACATCCAACAACGTAGCCATAGGCTGCCGGCGCACTAATTGTTTCAATTCACGGCGCAAAGCACCATCTAGTACGTGTTCAATAAATTGATCCCGCAGCAACAAATCTGCATTCTCCATATCGGCCGGGGCACGCTGTTTTACAGCCTCCATAAGGCCCATTAAAGCCAAGGAAAACTCCTGAAGAGACTCCCCGTCCTCTTGCCTTCTAGCAAAGAAAGCTTGCTGTAAAGACACATAGGATTCAGTACACCCGTACAGTTCCTTTAGAACTGCTATTATCTTTACTGGGTCTGTTCTGTCCTGAGGACGGTACTTTCTCCTCCTTTGCCTCGCCCTCCAAATGGTCAAACAAGAAGAATGCCTGATCTGCCCTGGACAAATGACGTGCCCTCATACTGGCCTCCACTTCCTCCAGCCACTCCATTAACCCTATTCCTGTTCTCCCTCTAAAAATGGGGCATTTCCTATCCCTAGGGACAAGAACCAAACGTTCGACTACAGGGGTACCTCTACTGGGTACAGTAAAGTGACTGGGGTTAACACTAGCACTAGGCCCTGGGGCAACAGAAACCGGCTCCTGGCGCAGCCTATCATTCTCAGCTTGCAGTTGTAAAACAAGCTCCCTCAATTCCTGTAACTCCTCCGCCATACCTATAATTTAACCAAGGCTGGGCTAATCCAGTATGATGGTAGCACGCAAATGATTACAGCTGCGCGAACCAGTATCTTGGGCAAACCTTCACCAAGCCACCCAAAAGGATCCACAAGGAACAAACTGCTGCTCTGCCTCTCCAAACTGACGACACCCTAAAAAAAAAAAACACAAAAAATTACAGAAACTCAATTAAAAGGAACACACGTCTCCGCTGAAAGATGATCCTGCCGACTACGCCAAGATGTGGTGAGTGGTGGTGAGAGAAATACTGCCAAATAGTACCAAACAATGGTACCAATAGCCACACGTTAGTCCGACTACGCCACCCCAGGTATTACACCCAGAGAAAGTTAAATCGCCCTATCCCCGGGCAAAGGCACACTGGTCCGTTCACCAGAAACAGCGGAGAGACGTTGTTCCAAACACACACACACACACACACACACACACACACTTTTATTACACAATAAAACCATAAAAAGAGTAATCAGTCGATCCCAGCACCGTAAGCTTGGAGCACCGCCGCGTACCAGCAGCCACTTCCTGCCGATCTAAGGCTGGGCGCCGGGACCTAGAACAGCCAGAGTCGGGCGGGCACAAGCGAGGAGGGAAAACAAGACGTAACCGCAAACCAAACAAAATCACGCAAAACCCAAAGAAAACACTGCAGTCTAAAAGAAACAAATAAAATACAAAACCATTACATTAATACGCAATAAAAATCCCATTTAAAACAGAACAAATGTATCAACAAAACAAACATAATACAATCAAAACAAAACACAAACCCTTAGGAAGCGGAGGACCAATCAGTTTCCCCAACACCCGCTCACACGCATGTAGGCACGCACACCCCCCTGCCCCCAGCTATGGACCCGCTAACGACTCAGCCTGCTATAGGCTAGACAGAGTAGAGACAAACCGGAAGCGCAAAGCGCGAAACGGTGCAAACGTCACTAGACAGCAGCAATAAGACAAAGTAAAGCTGAGCCGCCGCTAGGCAGAGCAGGGCGCCGTCGCCGCTAGGCAGAGCAGCAGTAGTTCCACGCGAGATGAAGCAGCTGTCAACCCCACGCCACAACACACGGGACCCGGGCTGAACACACCAAGGTAAGATGTCCGCAGACGAACAGGAGATCCGGCAATTAAGGTGACCGCCGACAAGGAGCCTAGAACATTGGTGCCAGGGTAACCCTTATAGTCTGAGCGCCCTCTCTGATTGGCCACTCCCCTCCAGAACTTAATTAGGCACACACCTCGTTTCCTTCTCCTGCTACACAATATTGACAAGGCAGAGACACCATTCAGCCTAACCACATGGCTTTGGAGTACACCCCGACCCGGACAATACCCCACCAGGCAGAGATTATATTAAATACAACACTTTTTCTATAGATAACGAACAACTATAATGTGTTTACATTTACATTTTCTGCAACTAATTAAAAATAACCTTTGGTGGGTTGCCAAACTACCCAATGATTAATTGAGGTCTTGGGTCATGTATAGGATGAAACCAGCCTGTCAACACATAAAATCTTTAATGGCATCTGGGTATGAGTGCATGTCTATGATCTTGTGTTCCACAATGACCATCTTTGTTTATATTCTGTGACTTGACCTGCTTCAAAGCAATGTGGAAGACGTAGACCTGGACACATCATCTTAACCTATTTGTCTCACTTTCCCTGACTTAGCTTTGTAACAGCAGATAAGCCATTGCGTTTGTCACTTTGTGACATGTGACTGGCAGGAAAACTATGGAATAAAAAAATGGTGGCTGAATATGGACTTTCGTTGACATGTAAATGTGTAAATATCTCTGTTAAATGGAGCAAACAATGATAACATTTAAAATGAGGGGCAGATATCTTCTGGAGTCTGCAATAGTGACATACTGCAAAACCCAGTATTCCAGATGGGAATTGTTTCAGGTTGAGCTCACTGGCAAAAAAAAAACATCATCACAAGGCAAGCACAGAAATGTTTAGGATCTTCTCTGATGGCATAGACCAGATGAATAGGGCAGGTAGAGTTCACATCTAGTGCTTCAGGTGGTCCTGGCATAAGCAGATTCACAACAGCTGCTATATGTCACTATTGCAGCAACAGTAGAATTCACTTAACCTAGAAACAGTCACGTCGGATATGTTCCTCCATTCGACTGTGTTTATGAACCCATCTGTACACTGTCTACACTAATTACAAATGTAACGAGTTTCACAGACGGGTGATCACATCACTTTTAAGTGTTTGTTCATCCAGAGGTAAATAAGCATTTAAATGCTTTCTGCTGAAGTGAAGCTCCATACATACATTTTCCTTGAGAAACACCAGCCTTTATTTGCCCTGTATCCTCTATTAAAGTGTTTCTGCAAGATCCAGTTATCGGTCCTGATGATCAGTGAATGGCAGCCCCAAGTAAATTATGGTACCATGCAGAGATAATTATTGTACCACAGGAAAGTTCCCTGAGACAGATGAATTTAGGATACAGACTGCTGGAGACAAAATGGAACACAACTCAACTTAATGTGGGTCATTTTATGGTCACCTCTGAAAGGCACTTAATCGTTTGTTTTTTTTCTTCTCTATTTTCATTCCATCCTGTGCCAAGGCCTTCACACTGTCCAGTGACACATTAGCGCCAGTCAGACATCCTTCACGGATAGATTTCCCTCAGTGGCCCCATCTTTGTCTCAAGCTGCTACCTAAGATGGGTTTAAAAGGAGTCACTAGGTACTTGCTGGATCAACTCTTCCCTGATTTGAGCATCGTAAGTTACATAAGCGGGTCAAATGGGGTTCAACGTAGCATGAATAACTTACCGATTCATTTTTTTTTTTTGGTGAGTGAATCAGCCAACTGCCTGTTGTCCTTAAAATGGCAAATGCGATAACAGTTGCAGGAAGCACATGGTTACCTTCGGTGCAAGGAAAGTAGAGTGATGTTACCCTTCTGTGCATGTTTACAAAGTAGCAGGTTTGGTGTCAGTTAAAACAATTTTTATTTATTCCTTGTGTTAATTAAAAAATACTTTAAAAAAAATATTGAAAATCTTCAGGATGTGTCTGCTGTTGCTAAGCCATTAATGGCATGAGCTGACATTCTTTAAATCTCTATACCGCAAAAAGAGATTATTGTAGCATAGCTGACTTCAAGCACCTGTCTGTAGAAACAGAAACGTAAAACTAACCCAGAAGAAGAACAGGATATATAGACAAAAAAGAGAAGAGAAATTTAAAAAGTACACAAATATCTTGAATAAAATTCCATGTTCTGATCCATATGACAGAATATTTCCCCCTTGAGCGGCATCGGTGGTCCAGTGGCCGGCAGGGTGTCGCTTCACATCTCAGCCGTTTGAGTCTCAGCTCATCTCCGCATGCATGGATTTTGCATCTTATCCCCGTGTCAGTGAACTGAACTTTACTGGCATTCAAACTGTGCAGGTAGGAGTGCACAGCTGAATGAAATTGTTTCTTCGGGCTCAATATATGAACACAGACATAAGTGCCTGCTATACAACAGTAAATATAATGGATGGCATAGATACAAGTTCAGGCAGACATTCCGCATTATAAAGAATATTGCATTGTGGGGTTTTCTCTTGCGACTCTGCTTTCGCCAAACCTCACAGTCCAAAAACATGCCGAGGTTAATCAGAGTTACCAAATTGCCCATAGGTGTGCGTGTGCGAGTGAATGGTGTGCGAGTGAATGGTGTGTGAGTGAATGGTGTGTGAGTGAATGGTGTGCGAGTGAATGGTGTGTGAGTGAATGGTGTGTGAGTGTGTGAGTGAATGGTGTGTGAGTGTGTGAGTGAATGGTGTGTGAGTGAATGGTGTGTGAGTGTGTGAGTGAATGGTGTGTGAGTGAATGGTGTGTGAGTGAATGGTGTGTGAGTGAATGGTGTGTGAGTGTGCCCTGCGATGGGCTGGCCCCCCATCCTGGGTTGTTCCCTTCCTGGAGCATGTAGCCTTTGGGACAGGCTCTGGACCCCCGCAACCCTACATAGGACAGGAGAGTAGAGCAAATGGATGGGCGAATGGACGATTCCCTCAAAATAACGCAGCTTATTGTGAACACAAATTAAAACAGCGAAACGTCCGAGTGTTTATATATATCAGCAGTACTGTGCAGAAGAGAGCTCTGAAAAATCCAAATCATTTCAAGCACATGTACACCTACACAGAGGAAGGAACTCTACGTGTCAAGGCATCGTAATGAGGGCTTGAGGACATTCTCCAACCATGTTACATAAATGTCATTTTGGAAATTACATTTTAGGTATGACTCTATAAGCTTACTATATATGCCACGACAGGCTTCTATATTATGCTGTGAAAGATCTGGTCTATTTTCTATGAAAAAAAAACTAAAATGAAAAGACATGGTTTGATTCTGCCTGATTCGTCATATTTGGACGTTTACAAAAGGTTTCCTGACCTCACTGGAGGCCGACACTCATTCGAGGGGCTGCCTCATGACTATCTTCTTGGCTGAAACAGGATCAGCTTTTATATTTTTCTCCCTGTTCGAACAATGATAGTAATTCACATCAAACAATTCCCAAAGCTGGAAGTAGTTCTGTCTCGGCCTCCCTCCTTCATCAAATCAAGGGATAACAGAAAGCAAAAGGGGAAAAAAAACAGCACAGCAAACATATTGACTTGGGTATTTCTGGAGTGTGATGGATGGACTCCCAATGCCTTGGCTGATGGCTCTACAGTGTGTGTTATATATGCTCGGGCGTAAAGCAGGAGAACGTTCCACTTTGAGACAGGCTGCTTCGGTACCTCAGGACCCGACCATTGGATGTCGCCCATCACCTTACCTACCTACTCACCAAATGTTATATCCTCATGGGACAAGATGAATTTTCCATTAAAAATGAAAGTTGATGAATCCTCTTCATTTTTATATAAGAAATTTCCCTATTTTATGTACTTGAAATATATTATTCCAACAGCAGCAGAAACCAGACATGGAACAATGAATACTTATACCATTGGAGACTGAATTAAGCAATTAACAGTATACAATTAAAATGGTTAGTGTGGAAAAAAGCCTAGAGGCAATGGAAAGGGAGAAACCAAATGAACTTAGTAGGCACTGAGATAAATGTAAGGGCATCTAAGGCCAATTGGCTGCCTGACTGTACTGGAAATGCTAATGGGAATGAGGATCAAATGAGGACTTTTACACTGAAGTTTGAAGGCACATTTCCAGGATTAATCTTCCTTGATGTTCTTAGATGGGTTCACAGTCGAGGAACACGTGAAGAACAGGCACAGGCTTACTGCTAACTTACTGCAAAGCTGAGGAAGAGGAACGGGTATTACTGCTAGCCTACTGCAATGCAGAGGAACAGGAATTACTGCTAGCCTACTGCAATGCCGAGGAACAGGAATTACTGATAACCTACTGCAATGCCGAGGAACAGGAATTACTGATAACCTACTGCAATGCCGAGGAACAGGAATTACTGATAACCTACTGCAATGCCGAGGAACAGGAATTACTGATAACCTACTGCAGTGCTGAGGAACAGGAATTACTGATAACCTACTGCAATGCCGAGGAACAGGAATTACTGATAACCTACTGCAATGCTGAGGAACAGGAACAGGTATTACTGTTAACCTACTACATTGCTGAAAGCTGGCATCCAGCTCCTGTCTATAGAAACAGAAATGTAAGGGTATCCCAGAAGGATTCTTGGTAAAACTTTACTTAAAGCTGTCATCTATAATGCATTATTGATACCTCAGGTATAAGAATAAATAAAACATTACAGCACCTTTTATTGATAGTCATAAGGCATTATAGTTTGGAAACTCCAATATAGCTATCATATATAATGAACTATAGATACCTTCATAATGCATTATAATGGTCAGCATAATAATTAAGGGTGTTTTATATTGCATTATGAAGGCATCTTTTATTAATGGTTAGGGTTGCGCATTATAGACAAGAGCTTCATACAGCATTCATAATGTATAATAAACATGGCTTTGAGTTATGCCTTTCTGTAAATATTTATATCTAGGTTTATAACACTTTATGAATGCATTATGACTGCGTTCATAGATTGTTACGGACAGGGCAATCATATAAAGTGTTACCAGATTCTTTTGGGCTGTTTGTTTTCTTCTCTATCCTGTTCCCTTCATTGCTGATTTATTTGCATGAAGCCAATAGCATCGATAAAATCTTGAAGGACCATACTTTCATTGCATATATATGCCTGTCACATAATCCTGTTATTGTCCCAAAGCCGCAGGGGACATTTCAGTCCTATAAAAGTAATAGCAAATCCGGCTTCCCCTGGATACAGGATGTGTAGCAGAAATACACTGTACAACCATAAACTGAAAGAGACTTTATTACCGTAGTAGTTCTGGGCAGGAAAAGTTCCATCAGTTTCAACTGATGACACATGACAAACAAGGATGACTTACTGAATCTAACCGAGGCATAAAAAGATTTTAAGCATCCCAGCAGAAGATTACACAGTGAATACCGAAGACAAGTACCTTTATTAATTTGCACTATGGAAGATATGAAGTATGATTAGTACTTTGCCGGCTGACTGACTTCCTTCTTTAAGACCTGGAATTCTATAAATAAAACAGTAAAAATCAAGTATATCAGTCGGAATCTCACGTTGTAGAGCTTCCTGGAATGCTGTTCGAAGACATATTTAAGGTCCCGTATGGGTCTATGTTTCATTGTCCTCAAAAATCAGGAACTACATTTTTTGTATATCTAAAGCAGCAAAAACAGAAGTGGTTGATGTGTCTCAGCCCAGCTGGCTTTTAGATGATTTTTCCCCAGTCCAGATCAGCATAATATTCCTTTTCCCAGTGAATTAAAGATGGTAATGTTGAAGGCCTGTTCCACTGCTTGTTAACAGTCAACTTTGACAGAGAGTTTGAGTGGGTGATCTGTAAGTGTGCCTAACGTCCCTTGTCAAGGGAACAATATTAATATTCCAGGGTTTATAGCTTGCAATCTGAAGCACTGGAGACTAATAAGATAGATAAGTAATATCAAAGCTGTTTACCTCAAACTTCTTAAAGTGATTTGTATACTGTGGTTGGACAGTTTGGACAGTTGGTTGGACAGTTTGTTTTTTGCCCTAGTAGACTAACTTTCCCTTATTCCTTCTCATTCTGCTTTCATTATTATGTTATTGTTGCTGCTATTATATCTGTCTGTGACTCATAGCTTGTTGAAAATCAGCTTTGGTTGCTAAATATTTATCAATATCCATTTCAGTCAGGGGTGCCGTGAACGGGGAGGGTGAGTTAGGACAGTTACAAGTGTGTCAGTGACAGGGGCCCTAAAAATCTGGAACATTTTGGATTAGTCTGTGTTGGGGCTCAATGTGATGTGCTTTCATGGGGTCTAAAATCTCTATCGGCACCCCTGATTTCAGGTACCTATCTTAGGACTGATCTTAAGCGGACCAGGCAGTTTCAAAAGTTGTCGGCTGTGGATGTGCTTCAGACCCCTTCAAGAAAACTTCATGATGTTCTCCTGCAGGACTGTGTACATGGGACCCATATAAAGGGGACTGAACGTGATTACAATTTAACGGTAGTGGCATCTGTCCGCCATTTCAGAGCGACTGACTCAGTGGGCAGGCACGGGAGCTTGTAAACACGGCAGCCATTGAAAAGCCCCTCAGGGGTGCGCTGAAACACACCAGATGATATCGTGCTTCTTAGGTAATGCCAGGCCTCTCCAATGAGCTTCTCACCAGATTAAAATGCACATGCTAAAAACATCTGTAGAATAAATGTTCCTGGCCTAACTGTTGCAATAAAGAGCTACTCTGAGACAGGAAGGCCTCTTTCCCATAGTGTCTCGTTCTATTAGTTTGTCTCGTCCAATCCCGTCCACCGTGTTTAGAGTGAATCCAATCGTATCGTCTTTCAGGTGACCTTTGAGAAATGAGCAGTAGTTATCCAGATGTACGCTGCAGTACAGGAGGACAACATGTCAAGAAGCAGAACGCGCATGTACTTAATGCAAATTTACTTTCACGCTCCAAAAAAGACGTCATGATCTTATACACAAGAGATCCACGGTTTGTCTCTGAATGGCATATTGTATTATAAACGTTACTGAGGTATTGTCTTATACAGTACATGTTACCATGTTGTTCAAACTGAATCCCTTGGGTGAGACGGAGACAGCTCTGCAGAGTATATAAAGGCACAGTTAAATCGCAGTACTTTTCATGTCATCCCTTGCCAAGATTTACAGCCAAGTCCCTTTGTTACAAAAGCCTACTAACACATTATAGTTATTGGGAACAAGGGGATATTTTGAGAATTGTATGGAGGGACCATATGGGCCATAACTGGAAAAGCGAAATAAAAAATCAATATCAAAAACTGGAAGGGGGTGTTTGTGGGAAGCCGGGTCACCTCACGCCTCCACGGTTGGTGTTTTGAATCCGGCGTCGCTCTACGTGGGTGTGCAGTTTGTGTGTTTTCCCTGTGTTCGTGTGGTTTTTCAGGTTTCTCACCCAATCATAAAACATGAGGTTAGGTAAGCTGGTGTCTTTAAGTTGCCCATCGTGTTTCAGTCTCTGTGCGTGCCTTGCATTGGAATGGCATCCCCTCCCTGCAGGGGCAAATCTACGATTTATAAGGTGATGGGTATTAAAGGAGCCACAGCATCCTGTGCTTCCTGGGATAGTTTCCGGGCTTAACTGTGACCCTGAGCTAGATTAATGCCTAGAAAATAGATGGACATTTACTGTACAGTATAAAGCGACAGTACACAAGTAGCTGTCGTACATTACAGCAAAACCAGATCTACAGAACATGTGTTATCCTGAAGGATTCGAATGCATGTATCACACTACCTATATGACCTGATACAAAAAATATGGAACTTTTATCCACCCAGGTGGATTCATTTATATTAAATTTCCCTTTCTGGTTTAATATTACAGTGTTTATTAGCTTCATGTCACTCGAATGGGCATGCAAGGCTCTGCTATGCTGTTCATGTGAAACACTTCTGCCTTGCCATCGTTATTTCCTCCTTCAGAAAGTGTAGTACAGTAGTTTGCTAACCCCTGCTGGTGAAGAGCTGCACTTACAAGATAATATTGGCTTATACTTATATATATATATATATATATATATATATATATATATATATATATATATATATATATATATCCCAAAATTTGTTATATTGGAAATAATGCATCCTGTTTTTGGCATCATAATGTCATTGTAGCTATGATCTTCTCAAATGTCATTGGGCTAAGCAGTGCTGTTTTTTGCCTTAGTGATGGAGTTCTGTGTGCATGTGGCTGGCTGGGTGTTGTCAGTGAGGCAGCAAAGAAACAAATAATAGTCAAGAAGAAGTAGACCTACAAGAAACTCCCCCCGGAGAGCGGCGCTGATTTTCCATCATCCTGCTGAGCCCCTTGTTGTCAGTTTTAGTGTCAGCCTGTGTCAGAAACCCAACGGATGAGATTTGTCTGGTGCAGATTACAATCAAAAGTGATTTTAAACCAACTGGGAAATGCTCTCCATGCAGATTTTGTCAACACACATTTGTGTGCAAGTATTCTTATATGAACTTGCCCGGAATCTGTTCTTATACTGTGAAGACAAATGTGTTTTTACATTTTTCACAGTGTTTTATTTGCTTTGATCCAGTTGATGGTAGATATTGTGGCATCTGAAGTCCATTCATTACACATTCAATAAAAAGTGGCCATTAAGCAGAGTACTGTGTTCAATCCAAGAAAAGTCCTGCCCACTACAAGTGGATTCAAGTTAGTGCAGCTACTTTAGGAGGAACCGTGCATATCCATAGCCTGCTAACACAGAGAAAACATTGTCTTCAAAATCTTCAAAACAGTGTCCAGTGGAATACTGGGCACTTTTTATCGTACATTGGAAGTGGGAGGTGGCAGCGTTGGTTAATAAATAATCTGTGGGTTTCAAAGGGCGCTCAGTCCTGCAAAGGCTGCTGGGAAAGCAAGTATCAAGAAAGAAGTAGGGACAGCAGCGGAAAATCATGGCGGAAAATGCAGAAAAACCCAAACCACAGTATAGGTGTCCAGACAATTCGGCCTTCAAGCAGCAGCGGCTGCCTGCCTGGTCGCCCTCTCTCACAGCAGAGACAGTCCTTCCTTTCTTCTACATTTTGGGAGTCGCATGTGTGCTGCTGGGGGTCCTTCTTCAAGTCACCATGCAGAACACACAGGAGATCAAGGTACGTCCGATGTGCCTGTGAGTGCCCGCTGGAACTGTAGCCTTTCATTTGGTCCCTCTGAGAAGATACATGACACACTGGCTAACTTTCGAGCAGGGCAATCCAGACATCAGTAATAATCAGTAAAAACACCTCAACCAGGGGTTAACCTGAGTACTTCCTCCCTGATATGGGATCTCTGGGTTGGGTTAGCAGGCTGTAAAACACAAATGTAAATCTTTAAAAACGGCCAGATTTTTTAGGTCATGAAACATACATGCTTACATAGACAGAATGTTTTTTTTTTCCTGTACTGAAAGAGGGACTTTTTAATTTAACAAAAGAGGAAAGAATACACAAAATTATAAGAAGGGTAGCAAATAAATTATGGATGGACAGCTAAATCTGCTTTTAATAACCAGGCAAAACAAAATTGTTCTCCACATGTGTAAGATAAACAAAACAAAAACAAATTTCCATCCATCCATTTATCCTTCTTCTGTAACCACTTGTCCTATTCAGGGTGGTGCGTGTGTGTGTGTATGTGTGTGTGTGTGTTCCGGAGTCTATCCCGGAAGCTAGGGGCAACAGGTAAGGAACAACCCAGGATGGGGCGCCAACTCATTGCAGGGCACACTCACACACCAATCACTCACACATGCACACCGACGGGCAATTTCATAACCCCAGATAACCTCAGCATGTTTTTGACTGTGGGGGGGGGAACTGGAGCATCTAGAGGAAACCCCATGACAACACGAGGAGAACATGCAGACTCTAACCACACGGAGCCACGGCAGAAACTCAAACACAGGACCCAGAGGTGTGAGGCTGCAGTGCTAAACACTGCCCACCATGACACAACAGAACACATTTAATATACCGAAAGATGACAAACCGGAAAAGGAAAGGGTTTTCTATACTGTAAATCTGATAGCAACAGAAGTTCAGAAGAGAACCAAAAAAATCCATTGTTAATCCATCCAAAGCAAACTTCTGTCAACAGCGATACCCCTGACTTTGCTCAGAAATGGGATGCATGCACTCAGAATAAAATAAATGATAATGAAAGCTGAATGTATTTCTCATGACATTTTGAAAATTTAGTGTTTATTCTTGCATAACGCGATTCTATTGTATTTAAATGCTGGTTACAATTGTTCGGGGAAATGTACCAGGAATAAAGAAATGGTTACGAAGATGTAAACTCTTGAATTGTTATATCTCAGAAAATGACACACGTAAATCCCATAAAGCCATAAGTACCACTTATATTTATTGCCAGTGATTATTTAGGGGATGTACCTTGTGTTCATTATCTAAAAATCTATTGTCACTGGCATCTACAGTTAAGCAGGAGCACAATCCAAAACTGCTTTTATCCTGTATAAGCTGGAATCATTTATACCTAGAAAAAAAAGCATGGATTTTTGACTGAGCAGATTATTCAGGGGTCAGCTTTCTTAACTCCTTTTCTGCCCAAACGTGCACAATTTAAAATGTTGAAATGCAAAACAAATCGAATAATTTCGCATGAATTCCAACAAATGTACAAAAAGCTTCTTTCTGTACCATTTTATGCTGATGGGGATTTTCCAGACTGAAATTTCAGATTGCAAATAGTCAGTGAAAAAAGACAAATTACAAGCCAAAAATATGTCTTTAAAAGCAAACATCCCAAATAATTTCAATAACGAAAGATTTTTCCTACAGAGACAAAGACAATGACAAAGAATAAACACTGACCCCCCCCTCTGCTTCATTGTCACAGGTGGACTACACCAATGCGGAGTCATGCGACATGTGCTTTGAGACACGTAAATACAAAGCGAATGCCAGCCGGCACTGCGCCTGCTCAGTTACGTTTTCGCTGAAGGAAAGACTTGAGGTCTGCTAGCCATCACTGCTCTGGAAATGCAATTTAACAGAATGATATATGCGTGTCCTTTACAAAAAAAATTCACGTGGAATTCTGGGTATGATGTTAAACTAAATCCAGTCCTGTAAGGAGGTCCTCCATCTTACAGGGAAATTTGGGGGTTGGTGGCAGGATTGGCACTACAGCCACCGGAAAAAACTCACACTGCTCAATTCAGACTAGTGTGGCGCTGGGGTATCACCCGCCGCACGGCTGCACTCAGGTTCTCATCCCTGAGGTGGCCTGTCATGTGTTGGCTGCGGCAGCGCGCTGTAATCAGTGCATTCTCCTTACCTCACGTGGAATGGCTTATTTAATGCAATAATAATAGTAGTAGGCCATCTCTTCAATTAAATGAATAGAAAAATCCAGAATCAATATGTATGTTGCAGTGCACCATACTCTGGTTAACCTTCTGTTAGTCGGGTCACAAAAACCCATTATTACAGATATGCAAGATTTGACGATGTCCTAAATGGCTGTGCTTATGTACTGTACTATCATGGGCGTCGCCGCCATTAAATCTGAGGGACGTGTCCCCCTCACATTTCATAATTATTCGTTTGGACACCCCCCACATTTAACATAAAATATTAGTTTTATGCCAGTGTGCCCCCCCCCCCACATTCAAAATGCTTCTGACGCTCCTGTGTACTATATTGGAAAATCTAGTACTTCTGGATGCTTGTTCTGAAGTATCTGTAATATACCCAGCAAAGGATCAGCGATGCAAACTCCTGTTTCAGGGCGACGTGTTTTTCTACTATGGCTTGGTGAATTTCCATCAGAACCTCCGCCGGTATATGGACTCCAGAGATGATGCCCAACTGCTTGGCCGAATCAAAAAACTCAAGGTGCAATCTGCCACTTTACTTTGTCCATCTATCCATTCTCCATAGCGACTTATCCAATAGAGGGTCACTATGAGCCTATCCCCTGAAGCACACTGCAGGATTCATATTCTTACTGTACAGTGGGACCCCGTATCCACGGTTTCAGTAACCGAAGCTTCAGTTATCTGGAGTCTGGAAAAAAAAATTGGAGAATTTGAGAAATAAACAGTCCGTAAGTTTCAAACTGTGTGCCAAGCATGTACGAGCTGCAACATGATGAAATCCACTAGTCCAGTTGCACCCAGTACATAATGTATATCTTTTTGTCCCCATACCCACGACTCCCTGCATACTCTTACAGAGTCTGCCATTAATGCCTTGTTTCATAAACTGATCCTCATAAAGGACACATTGTATTCTTGCATCGCTCTATCATCTCTTTAAAATTAGGCTAACACATTAGAATCCCTTTCATTTAAGAGAGTGAAGTACTGTAAAGTACTGTACAATAATGTGCAATATATTTTATTGTCTTACTGTAATTTATCAATTAAACTTTACCATATGAATGTACACAAAAATCATGTTATATATGGGATTTGGATGGCTTGCTATTATCCACGGTTTCGACCATTTGTGGTAGGTCTTGGAACGTAACATCCATGGATAACTTTGATATAAATGATTCTCTGTAGAATCCGAGTGTCTATTGTGGACCAAACTTCCAATATGCCAATGGTACTCCCATCGCACCTTGTGGTGCCATCGCAAACAGTATGTTCAATGGTGAGTGTCCTCTTCAGGTTTCTGCTTACTATAACTGTAAGTTTGTAAGTTATACTGTAAGTTTGGTTGAAAGTCTTATTCAATGGTGTGTGTGCGTGTGTGTTTCACAGATTCCTTCGCTCTGTTTTTTCACCCCCCGGTTGGCGCACCATTGAGGGTTCCTCTGTTCCGGAAGGGCATTGCATGGTACACGGACAAAAACATCAAGTTCCACAATCCATACGTTCCCAATGAATCTCTCCCTCAAGTCTTTCAAGGTCTGTGTCAGCCCATTCTTGACTTGATTTCATTAGCTGGACTGTGATGTAATCAGTAAATCAGGCTGTCTGATGGTCACACCTTGTTTGCTGCTGCATCGTTCCCTGCATTTGATTCCAGGTACAGCCAAGCCTTTCTACTGGCAGAAGCCAGTGTATGAGCTGGACCCCAACGACTCGACCAACAACGGCTTCATCAATGAAGATCTAATTGTTTGGATGAGAGAGGCTGCCTTTCCCAATTTCAAGAAGCTTTATGGGATCCTCGATCGGCAGTCAAGCAAAATGTTTGAACAGGGCCTTCCTGTGGGAAACTATAGTGTGTCCATCTCATACAGTATCCTTCAAATCAAAATACTTAGTGGAATTTGCCAGTATGCTCTAGTATTGCAAAAATCTCTATGTGCAAGAGATTATTTTTAATTTGCATAAACTATATAGCAGATGGTTATAAACTACCACTTACACTCAATAGCCAATTTATTGGTTACTCCAGGTAGGAAACCCTTATTACTCTAGAACTCGTTCAAAGATTGCTGTTATTTTACCACTTTTCCTTTAACAAGTATGGCCATTCTCTGCTGAACTCGCTCTTTAACAAGGTGTTTTCAGTCATAGAACTAAGCCGACTGTATGTTTTCTTTATCAAACCACTTATTGTATACATATCACAAGAGGTTGGCTGTTTCTGAGAATCAAGAAACAACATTTCTGGCATTGTTGTTTAAAAGTATTCACTAATCACTGCTGGTAAAATGCTTAGCCTCGCAGTAACTGAGCCTCTTGTGTCTCTGTACATACTCTATGTATTCAGCTGTAACTACACACTTCACTACGCTCTGAAGAAAGCTAACTAGCGGGTTTATCTAATAAAGTGGCCACTGATTGTGTCTTAGAGGCAAAGCGCCACACATACTGAAGCATCTGGCAGTTTAATTCCAAGTAAAGGAAATTACCTCAATGTTCAATAATGCATTTTTGCCCTTGACCCGTGACCCTCAGATTTCCCTGTGCAGTACTTTAGGGGAAGGAAGCAAGTGGTCCTGTCCACAGTGAGCTGGTTTGGGGGCCGGAACCAGTTCCTGCCCATTGCATACCTGGTCACTGGATGCGCGACCCTGCTGGTTGCTGTGGTCCTTACTGTTGTCTATATAAAGTTTGGCAAGAAAGGCTTGAAGATGGAAGATTGACCAGAAAGCCCAAGATGTCAACAAACTACAATAATGTAAATCAATTCATCGAAAAATATGTCAATTCTGGGGGTTTGTATGTTTATTTAATATTTATAGCTAGTATTTTTACAGACTGGAATAGTCGTAGTTAAATGGGCCTATGAAATACACCGGATTTATTTCTGATACGTTTTTACTTATAACTCTATAATGTGGTAAATGATTTGTTTGTAAAGAACTTACATGTATGTTGCATTTTCTATGCATGCTCAAGTGTAGCCTCTCACTCTGCCCTGCCGCCCTGATCAATCAATCTACAGCTCAGCTGCTAGTGTCCAGACTTCAAAAATTTCAATAAAAACATAGTGACATAAAAAACAGCAGAAAATTTTAGCAATGTGTAACTATTTTAACTATTTAAGAACCTTATTCAGATATAAAGCCACTTAAATAAAACATGTCTGCATTTCAATATGGCCGCTAAGGGAACTGTGCACTTCCTGTTCGTTTACATGCATAACATGACACTCAGCACACAAGGTATGCTGATCTTGCCATTTCTCTCTTTGTTAAGGGCACAATGACTGATATTTGGAATGGGCCTTTAGTCCAAAAACAAGGTGAAATGGTCAAAAACAGAAAGAATTATTCCTCTAAATATGGGGTCTGTGATATCAGTTTTCACCTGTTGATTGTAGCACCTACACTGCACCTGCACTGCACCTACACTGCACCTACGCACAATGCACAGCGTTCATTATGTACAGAGATGGGCAGAAATACATCAAAAAGTATCATGGTACAAATTACCAATACTTGCTCTTTAAATGTGACAAAACAAAATACCAAATAGTGGCGTGAGAAAATGTATTTCATTAAAATACAAGTAATTTGTAATTTGAAAATGCAGAAGGAGGCACACCAACAGTTTCTTAAATTAATTATCACGATCTGTGAATTTCCTGCTTTGTCTTACAGTAGAATATGCACAAACGTAAAGAATACTGTTCAGAGTAAAGAAGCAGCTTCTTTTCTTGCTTCCTGGTGATGGAAAAACAAAGTTCACAACTAGCAAGCTGGGCCCAACAGGATGTGTCACATGATTTACTTACATTTAGCCAAAGACAGTGATTGGCCATATTAAAAAGTCTGTAAGCCTGTTGATGATGGTTCATAAAATGACAGAAAATAAATAAATAAATTGTCATGTTTTCTTACATATATTAAATATTTTAAATGCATAAAATACCATTTCTCAAAATATTTTGTTGCAAAGTACATCTGATTTTTCCCCATCCAGCAAAATACAAATTGCAAAATACTCAAAAGTAATTAAATACACATTTTAAATACATTTAATTGAAATACTCCCCATCTCTGATTACATTTCTCACGGAATATAATTAGCCCATATACAGGCCTATCCATTTCGTTTTTGCTGAATGGCAAGGGTTTCCAGCCAGGAACCTTGTAGCACGGGTACTACCATCCCTCCCTTGGAACACAAATAGCCCGGAAAAAGACGAGTTCAACGCCATATCACAATCTCCACCTTCTTTTTAAACTATGCTGCACATAGCTTCATGGTGCTGGTCACTCTCGGTGGGGACAGTGACCACTCAGGGGGGATACTAAGCCAGGAATGGAATTAAGCAGAAAAATTACAATTAAACACAGGTATGCCACTTTTTATACCTTTATTTGCTGTTTTCAAGACAAATCTCCAAAATGCTTAAAATGTCAAGGGAATCCAACAGTAGCAGCTCTGTGAGTGCAACTTTGTTAACAAACCGGGTTTGTTTGTCCTTGTAAGTAAAACTTTTGAAAATTGGTTTGCCTTTGATGATCATTTCATGACTGACAAGATTCAAACTGGAACATGCTTTGGCATGTTTGTGCAAAATTTTCAGGTGTTTTAAGCATTTTGCTTTGATAAGGTCCAATTGCTTGTGCTATTTTCGAATAGGGGGCACTAGCTAAATAATTTATATGTTTATATATGTTATTTATATATATGAATTACTCTTATATAAAACAACAATGGAAAGCAAAGTATAGCAGAAAATACAAATAAACTAAATTATGTAACACATTATGCACATCTACATTTGAATTTCTTTGGCATAAAATTGTAACACCTACTGCCAGTCAACGCTGGGTGCAGCCATACCCAGCCAGATCATTTTCAGCCAGATGATAAAATGGCAGGAGTTCACAACTGGCTTGAAGCCCGAGCTATCAAGCCGTATTGCTTTCTAGGCTTTACAAGGTTCTATAGATGGTTCATTAGAAATTTAATTTCAGTGGCCACACAAGACAACCAAGACCATAGCATGGAACAAGCATGCCCTTTAAGGTCCCCAACATATAAAGAAATTGTTCTGCCCGTGAAATTATTCAATGCCTATTCTGAAACAACCTAACCTGACACTGTCCATTGTAGTGGAGTTCGATCCTTCCAAAGCTGGAGTAGAGGCAGTCTTTCCTCTGTGACATAGAGTCAGTCCCTCTCAAACTTTTTCCCGGTGCTTTCTTCTCTTACAAGTTGTCCACAGCTGAGAGAACCACTGATGTCAGGTTGGCTCTAGGGGAGAGAAGATATTGGCTGGAGGGGGTCCCATTTGTCATTTTCACCAACCCCCGCAGAGGGTCTTTCACTCATTTCAGGTTCACTGTTTATCATCAGGTAAAAAAACAGACAGGTCCAGACAGTTCAATTCGCTAAATTCTAATCTTGTTCCTGGAACCACAATATCCCCTTCTTGTTTTGTGGCACCTCTTCAATGGGAGGTCATGAATGCTATATTTGATGTTCTTCAAATTGATTCACCATGTCTAGAGACATCTCCCAAAAAGACCTGTGTTCTGGCCAGCAGTCAACCTCAGGTCCCGGTGTTAGGTTGTCCAGTTCTGTCCTTCCAGGAATTACACACACTACCAAATAAACTTTGCAGAATTCCTACATAGGGTTCCTTCTCCATTGTCAGGTAGACTCACGCAAAAGGACTTTCCCATACATTCTTATTGAATAGTGTTTCTTAACTTATAATTTGTAGCAAAGCTCCTAGACACTAAAAAACTAAATAGCTAGCATGGGCCCTAAAAAAAACGAACGAAGCATTTCAGAATGTGCTTCATTTTTTCAGCATCAGAGTGCAATAGTCACAGGAACAAAGATCAATTCTTCAGTGTTTAAATTTTGAACTGACGTGCTCACTGGGGAATTTCAAATGCTTATTTCCTCATAATTTACCGTTTCATATAGCGGGCAATAAATCCCTAAATGTCTCTTTCCATAGCAACAAAAACTCATTTAAACTGCAGTAATGGGTAGAGGGGAGCCTCACTGTAAGGATAAATATGATAATAAAGAAAGTGGGAGAAAACAATCCAGAATACATTTGGGTGTTGATATTGAGATCAGAGAAACGCTGACCATTTGTCTCCACAGACAATACAAATCTCACTGAGCTCAGAGCTCCTCTCTTTTGTTATACTATATAAACACATTATGGCAACAATACAGAAACTGTAATGAAGTGAAACTTTATGTATGGTTCCATATGGAATTCTAATCTCTTTCTAAGTATGTATGCCTTTCTAAGTAATGACATATGCCTTTTTTCCGAAGTAAATTTCACACTGAAAACTTGTAACTATGTATTCATAACATTTAAATAACACTTGCCAAAAGCATCCATGTCTTTGACATTTTCGATTATTAAAAAACGATAACAAAGGCCCCAGGGTATTTTGTCTGTCCACCAGACCGGACTGAAGAGGACTCAGCAAACGGATAAGAAACATCCCTGTCTTGGGGCAGAAAGGCCCACAGGGAAAAAAGTGTGCTTTGACTGCTGAATGATTTGTTTATTTGTTTGTTTGTTTGTTTGCTTTGTCTGTAAATCGATCTGTTGTTTGTTTGTTTAATTTGTCTGTCTGTCTTTCTGTTTGTTTTGTTTGTTTCTTTGGGACAGAAAAACCATTTAAGGGTAACTTCCTGAAAATCTTTCAAATTATATACCAGTATGACAGCTTGGTTGTTTGATCAATTTCTCCATTATGTCAGATCAGTAACGCATATATCCGGAGGTGGGGTGGGTCTTAACAAAGCAGTCTGCACACTGATCTCATGTGAATTCCGTCACAGTGGGCTCCCACTCCAATAAGGTAAAGGCAAGTAGCAAGTGAACATGTGCTTCATGACCAGGGAAAAGGAAGCATTTTGGTTCAGGGCCAGGACTTATAAAGCAAAGGTTGCAAATTCAAACTGAATGTTTAAAGGTTTTAGACTAGTTTTTATGGACATCTAGCATTATGATCCACTGTTTTTAAAACAATATAACCCCCACCCTTTACTTAAATAACGGGGGATGTTGACAGTTGCGACTTTGCAGAAACGAGCATGCTGTAGCAGCAAGAATGAGCCTTGCTTTTTTCAGTTCCTACCTTCTGCTTTGAGGTGCTAAGATTCTTTGACATTCATATGTATTCTTAGAGAGTAACAGATGGTTTTTATAAAGGGAGTGGTAATAAAGAAATATTAGGAAAATCTAGGGAATGTGAAATAATGATATTACAGTCTGCCTACTGTAAGAGAAAATATTTGAACTTGCTGCCCCTTTCTTTGAATGTCTGATGAGGTGGCATGGATTGGAGGTACAGATCTGTAATAAAAAGGAATGCATGCATTGGAGACATTACTGGATAGAACCATGAGCTGTACTGGATAAGTGGTTGGAAGATGGATGGATGGATGGATGGATGGATGGATGGATGGATGGATGGATGGATGGATGGATGACAAAATATATATTGAGATTGATTTGAAACATACTCATAGATGCCGTAAATCAAGACAATTAGCTGAAGTTGATGCTTGAGCTTCTTTATTATCAGTAGTTGTCTCTTTAATTATTATTTCATTCATTCATTCATTGACTCCCATACACAGATTTTATGCCCTGATCTTTCTGGGTAATTATTCTGAAGTTATAGATAGTTATAATAGATGAACCCTTCATTGCTGTTTTGTGTCAGAATATGGGATTGTTTATCTCCCCCTTTTAGTGCGAATAAGATAATAATGAAATTATTGGAAGAGGTTGACTGGGTAAAGTCACGCACTTCTGCACCTTCTTTTGCGATTAATAGCTGTGTTTGCTCAACAGGGGTCACTGTAGCATCTCCGTCTCCAGTCAGACCAGCACTGAAGAAGGCTGGAGAAGTTCTAGTCTCATGCTACGCTCTGAGATCCACAGCTTAGGGACACATTTCACACTCACTCAGCTTTTGAACTTAACTGAACTACTATTTTTACCTGAGGATCAGTCCAACATTTTTAAAAATTAAAAAAAGATTTCCACTGATTTCTTGGTAATGTGCGACACACAGACTTAAGCTTCAGATTGAACTGAAACAGACAGGAAAAGTAGGTAGGAAATAACACTATGTGACATATAGATATATTTGCAGACTGAAATGTGTTCAAGGTTTAAACAGAACCAGACCTTGTTGTTATTGTATTTTGCCTTGGATTTGCAAACTGTATCAATGTTGAAATTTACTCATAAAAAACATCTAAATATCCCATCGCACTTTGAGAGAAACATCTCTCTAATGCACCAGTTTTGCTGTAATTGCTACATATTAAATTATTGCCCAAGGGAACACAGAACATATAGAAATATGTCAATGCAGCGATTTTATGAGAAATGAAAGGGAATGTAAGGAATGTGTATGGTAAAACTGCAGTTCTACTCTCTGCTTCAAGTAAAGTTTGCATAATTGAAGTGTTTGGATCTTGAGAGCTTTTATTGTGGCCCAGAATATACTTAATATCAGAATTACCATGTGATGTAGTGTCAGCAAGGTACAGAAATTAACAGCTTTCTTCCAACATACAGTAAGTAACCGGCGAACACCACATGCTGAACTTAATGAGTACACTAACCTAACTGTGGTTCTATGGCCAAGATGGAATCATGGAAGGATCAAGTGTTTCTGTCAATGCAAGTTCCCCCCTGGGGTTAGATACTGCTGAGGTTTCACCGAAAGTCTACCATGGTGCGCTATGAAACTCGCAGTGAAACAACACACACAAAGCACAAGGAACCTGAACACAGATATAAAGCACCCCGATGTACATATCACATGATTTCTGTCTCATGGTTGTTTGAACAGGACCTCATAGTGTACAGGTAGCCGACTGGATGGAAGGTTCTAAAATGAGGTGTGCTGGAGGAAGGTCCAAGAGTCAATGGTTGGAGAGGGTGAGAGAAAAAAAATAAGCACCAAAAGACGAAAACCAGACAAACAGATTAACTTTATTTATGTTAAACATCTGAACAGCAAATTTTGATGAACAAAGAAGTCAGTAACCCATGAGATCATCCATCGAGCACACTTCAGGTGTTCTCCACAAGGTGCCAGCACAATTCTACTGTGGCTCTTGTTTGACCTCCAGTCTGGGGTAAGTTAGGACAAAGGCAGTGCCGCAGTTTTACGGTACTTTAATCATTTCGCAGAGGAACTCATCTGTCCTGCTTTTAGTTTGGAGTGCAGACAAAGGCTGGGGTTCATGGCCAAGCAAAATGTTGTAAAAGTATACTACTGAAAGACAGCCTTACTGCAGTTTGTGAAATGGGAAAATACTACAATACTGTTGCCAAGCTCAACAGGTCTGTTGGATACGAGGCAGTGAGAAACCCAGTTCCACCCGTGAAACAGGAGTCAGAAGCTAGACGCCCAATTCCAACGAAATTCCAAAAATGTAACATTTCATCTAATGATGACTTACTGTCTGAGCTTTCTTTTTTGATCTAGGTTATGTTTCGGCTTTGAAAGAACAGCCGTAGGATTCATAATGAAATAATTTATTGCCATCGTATGGTGTCCATAGTGAATTTGCTTTGTTTTACAGTTCTGCGATTTGACTACAGCATTTCAGTACAGAATGTGGCATTGCTTGTTTATTAAGGATGGTTGATACCCCTATGACCCCCCTCCACAGAATATATATGCCTTCATTACAGGGATCAATCAACACATACCTTTTATACAATAATTGAGGACAAACAGATGTAAGAAATTCATCCTTCACAAGAATCTGCTCAGAGAGGCTGGTCTCTATTAGACAAAGTGGATCTTACGATTCCAGAAAAGGTTGAGGGGTCCCGGGAAGAGGTGGTAGCGCAGGAGAACTGTTGGGGAACGTCTGCAGTAGGTGCAGGTAGGGCTGCAATGGCCACCCGAATCCAGGGCTGATTTTTCTTCCCAGTCCGGCCCCGAGTGCAGGTGTGGTCAGGTCCAGGCAAGGTCCAAAGATAGAGGCTGTAGACAAGGTTAGGGTCCCCTAGTCTGTCATCTGAATGGGGGAAGAAAAAACTGTTTTGGAAGCAATAAAGGGCAGTCGAGGGTCACAGCCATTACTTCCCCAGCATCTGGCGGGAGTTTTTTTCTCTGGAAGGTTCACTGGTTGGAGCTTCCCTCTCCTTCCAAGGGTCACTGGCCTTTCTGCTGCACCTCTGGTCTCTGGGTAGTGGCATCCTTCCTAATCAGTGTCTTCCATCCATGGTAGCTTAGAGGGCGGAGCCTGTCAATCATTTTGGAGCCGCAATCGGTGTGGGGCTTCGTCTCTGGCGGCCCATGAATGGGCTCCGAGAGGCAGCTTCCTGATATGCAAGTGCTGATATCAGTCTGATTTAATAACACATGAACACATCATTAACTAAAAACGCATGATCACTTCATATAGTTGCATACGTGACTGGGAGATTTGGCAATACCGGTAACAGAGGCACAGTGGCTTGTTTTGCTGAATACCATCAGGAGATGGCTGATTTACCGAGAGACAGCAGAGAGCAAATAGCAGAGGCAGCACCTGAAGAGCATATTAGAACGCTGGCAGCCATAGCAGAGGGTGCCATTATAAACACATCACAGTTAAACATTTGCACGCCATCTGTAAATGAGGCTGTCTTAGCAGGGGGGCTTTCGCAGCTGCCAAGCCCTCTGTCCTCCCAGAGCAGCGTCTCAGATATGTTATAAGCATTAAGCCCGAAAACACCATCTCCAAAAATGCATCCTTCATATGGATTCTAGCTTTTCTCACCTGTCGGCTGATTTAGGTCAGATTCTACTTCTTACATTCTCATTGTTTGTTATTGACTGACCTAATTCACAGATCTGCCAGTTATTAGCAAGTTGATCTAATTTGCAATAGGCTTGCATTTTCTTATATAATAGTGACACAGCATTCATCCCTGTGGGGAAATTGTGTTTTCTCATAACCCATTTTGCTCTCCATGAGACACACAGAGATCAAGTTTGGGGGTCCGGCATGAATTCTGCACCCCTGGAGCAATTGGAGTTAAGGGCCTTGCTTAAAAGCCTAACAAGTGGCATCATTCTGTCGGGCATGGGATTTGAACTAGCAACCTTCTGGTCATAAGTACAGAGCTTTGACCTACTGAGCTGCACACTGCCCCATATACGAATATAATACTGTGTCCATCATGAGGAAATGGACAATGAAGGTACATGAATGGATGCATAATAGTAGATTGACAACACATAATGGCAGTCATCAATGACAGATAGTACAGTATAAAGAATGAATTTCAGATCAAGTTGTATTTTGTTTTTTGCGTATATATACATTCAAATATAAAAATAGTAAGTAATTTTCATACAGAGAAAACCACCACAGATAATTATCATTATATGATCTTTCACGGTTACCCAGTGGCTACTGTTAACTAAGGAATTTTAAGACTTTTATATACTCTTATGTGGGATAATTTGCAGTTTTCCTTTTTCTGGGTAACACACATGGAAAGTATTGAGAGAAGCACATCACAGAAGGCTGTTAAGCTATATCACAAAAGACTCGTCTGAAAAGCTGCAGGACCGTCCAAAGTTTTAAAGACTTGCTCAAGAAGCTGCCAAAGTTCTGTCTTTGACCAATGCAATGAATTTAATTTTAAATGTTAAGCAGAGATTATAAACAAGGACATTTCCTCCCCCAGAAACAACGTAGAACTTTATTGTGGATTAATTGCTTCTTTTGTACCTAGTAGCCATCTACTGCTTGGGGACGGAGAAATCTGGTTGCTATAATTTTTGTCAGCAGTCGAGCGCAAAGAAGCATGAAATTAATTGGAAAGGGGGTTATATCTTTGTGAGTGAGCAGAGGAAGTCTGGATTTATGAGTCAGGAAAACAGAGACTAGGAAGCTTTATGAAGAGTCACCACTGACAAAAAAGATGATCAATCATTGCACTGGCATTCTGCAGACCGATAATATCCCATAGGTTATGTGAACTGGAAAAGCCACCCGACGTTGCACGACAGGCTTTGTGAAACGATCGTGATTAAACAAAACAGAAATGCCTGTGAGGCTGAATCCTCCCCCTTAGGACAAGAACTAAAGGGTCTTCAACAGGATGAAAACAACTAAGCAGTAAGATGTGCAAGGAGCTCCAAGACGCTTTATAAATCTACGGTCCGGCTGGGAAAGAGGCCTGTTTTATGTGTGGAGACCATGCAGCTCAGGATAAAATGTGCTCTGGAAAAGGAAACCTTCCTACACACAGTATAGGCACAGTGGAGCCAGATACTAAGAGCACTGGTTCTCCAGGTATGAATCTTTCATTAGAAAAACTTCCAACTGTCAATTTACAATAATTGGTAAAACTTCCATCCCTCAATTTACAATAATTGGTAAAACTCCCGTCTGTCAATTTACAAGAAATGCATACAGTAATTAGTTTTCATAAACTGAAGGCTACTCTGGAAATTAAGGGATTTATTTAAAAAAATAAATAAATAGATAAATTAACAAACAAATAATAATAATTATAATAGTGAGATAAGATAACATAAGATAAGATTAGGATGTCAGAGTGAGTTTATATGAGGAAACAAAGTATCTGAAAATATTCACGAAAGGACAACATGCAGGTTCAAAACATTCACATTATTAATGTGCATCGTTCTTTTGAACCGGTTTTCAATTTTAAAATAATCAAACTTTTTGCTGATCCACGCATTGCACACGTCTTATACAGTAGATTCTAAAAATCTAGAAATATTTCACAGATACTTCAAACATATAAAACCAACCTTTTTAAATTCACTTATATTTGCTTTTCATAGACTCCCCAAGGCCATGTTGCCTTCAGTGCCCCTCCTCATACCCTAATCCTTAACATTTGTACTGTGTTTTTGGGTGAAGGCGGAGCAAACTCAGCAGGTTTGTATGTCCCAATTCGGATTAAAGATACTGTCAGACCTCCATTCATTCCTGCATTAAACTTAATTTGATTCAATTTATTTTTATATAGTGCCTTTCACAACAGAGTCGTCCCAAAAAAGCTTTACATGTGAGTGTGGTGATACTGTACATTCCTGTATCATTTATACAGAATAATTCAAAAACAGGGAAGAAGAAAGAAAGAAAGAAAGAAAGAAAGAAAGAAAGAAAGAAAGAAAGAAAGAAAGAAAGAAAAAGAAAGCCAGATGACAACAGGAGAGAAATGAAAAACACCAAAGTAGGGAGGGAAAAAAACCTCTGGGGGTCAATTGGCATGCTACCATCATGGAAAAAAAGAGCGGGCTTGCTTTAGAGAGCAAGGTGTAAGCTGTGGTCAAGGCCAAAGCCAAAGTCCACTAATGAGTCTGTTCTCCACACCAGCCTGTGTAGGATGACGGATTGAAGGCTGCCCCCACGATGTTACAGTTCATAAGTCACATCTACAATGTCACCCTTTCATGAGGCTGAACCAGGACTGCAGCCCAGACATGTTGGAAGGAAACACCAGCCCTTAACTATCATATTAGTACAAGAGAGCTGGCATGGGCTCAAATGGTCAGTTATCCTTAGGTTCCTTAAGGTCAGAAACCAGCAAGGCTTCTGACCAGGAGGCAAACTGCATTGATACTTAGATCAGAGCAGGTGTGTTACTTTGATGCATGTAATCAAAACCGAGTAACGGCAGCCAAGCTAAATCTTTACCTGTTAGTACGCGTTACTTTAGCTCCATTGTCTCAGTTGGTCCTTCAACTGTGATGTAAGACCTGTGGACAAGAAGCTTCAGGAAAGCCCCTTTGAACTCTGTCCATGCTGTAACATGCTGCTTTTCTAACTTTCAATAGTTCTTTGCTGATTTGCTGATCTCTGATTTAACACAGAATGCAAGACAGCCAGGATCAGGCATATACCTGAAGAACAAGTACTTCTATAAAAGATAACATTGTCTTGCTCTAGTTTAATTTCTAAAAACTTCAATTTACAGAAAAGTGTGTCGGGCAGGAGGAGACATGTCTCTTGTATGACTTCTCTGCAGAGGTGGAGATTTCAGGTCCAGAAAGTACAAATACACACCAGGATTTTGTTTCAACCAACCAGTTGAGCATAAAGAGTCACCAGTCACAGGAGCACTGACCTGGTTGGTTGACACAAAATCCTGGATAGATTTGTACTTTCTGGACCTGAAATCTCCACCGCTGCTTCTCTGCAGGGTACTAATCAAACTCAATGGCCAATTCTTTCCTTCATTGCCCTTCCCTCCTATGCAAACAAAAATCAGAAAGTTTGAGTTGCAGATTTTCCTCATGGGCCTTCACACGATCCACCAAAAGTCCCATAATATCATTTCACATTTGATGGCACGGCACTGAGGAGCATGAAGATCATCCTCCTCCTCCGCCAGCATCTGCTGCATTAAAAACAGCTGTTTTCCCACATGGTCTTCGTACCCTCAGCATCGGACAGATACATACAACTGAGTAAATCAGTTAGCTGTGTAACCTCCTCCTGTCCACTATAGTACAGATTGCAATGGTCACACTTTACTTGAGGGGACATGAATAATGCAGTAGTACAGGTTTACTTAATGCAATACTTAACCAGTAACTGGGTGTTACATACTGATCTCATGGCTTATTCAAAGTTAATTAATCATGACAGCTCATGTATTCCATTCAGGCACTACAGTATATGAATTAGCTGTTAACTAACTAGTTAATAATGGTAAAGTTTCACTTGATGGTCAAAAATTACTTATATGGGTTTCGCCATGAACTACATGAACTAGGTGACACAGGAGGCTGCCTACAGTAGGATGCCAACTTCTGAGGGGGCACCAACTTGCCCGCCAATTTCACTTTGGCTAGGACAGGGGGTGCTGGTGGTGATGTTCACTTAAGGTGCCCTGTGCCCCATGGGAACAATTTTTCTCAGCCTCGGTATTTGATAATGATTGTTGAGAAGGAGAGAACCTGGCAAGTGTAAACCTGATCTTTTACATCCCATACTCTGTGTCTCAGTGAAAATGGCACCACAACCCACCAGTTGAGAGACTCCCTCTGCTGCCTCCATACTCGATCTTTCTCCTTCTCCCTCACACCCTCCATGAATAGAAAAAGAGTAATGAAATGATATTTCATTACATTCTACAAAAAAATCAGACGGCATCACATCTGTACGCTAAAACACATTTCGTTTATTGCCCCATTCACTACAGTACGATGCTGGATTTCCTCACTTTCTGCCCTTTTTCCTTCTACATCAGCGTTTCCATTTACACATTTCCTACAGTCATCATATCCATGATGTTTTCCCATCTTGTTCCTTGGGATTTCCTCCAGGCATACCGTACCACAATCTGTGCTGGAAAAGCGATTAGATGGATGGATGCATGCATGGATGCATGCATGCATGCACATTTCATGCAAAGGACCTCATTGCCTGTAATGTAATAGAGAAGTTTTTGAGAACAATGTGACACTAAATACAAAAAAATCCTGCGAACAAGAAAATACCTGTTTTTATTTCATGCTAGAATCAGGGTGGTAATGAATCCAGCTTTAAGCTTCGAACTAGTATTATATGGATCCATGCTTCTATTACTTCTAATTAGTAACCTATACTATAGTCATTTACTGAGCCACATACTGTAAGTGACATGTGGCTTTATATATGGAAATGTGCATTTTCAAGTACCTCTGCCTGTGACTGAAGAAAGAAAAAGGACAACATTGTAAAGCAGTACAGGCAGCACACTGGATGGGTAAGAAACGCCTCCCTTTCTCCTTTTGGGTAGAGTTTGCCCATATTGCGTGCTGTCTGGCGCACAGCTCCAAGTGTGCAGAATACTGCGTGCATCAGAACACATGAGCAGGAGGCCTGGAGCCAGAACTTCTTCACAAACCCCCACCACCACCCTCCCGGCTCCGCAGCACGCCAGACCAAACTTTACTTTCCGTCTCCGTGACACTGGGAGACTTTGACCGAGTTCTATTAATCAAATCTCTGCATATTCTCACCAGGAGGCTACTTTTCTGTGGAGAAGAGAACAAACAGACAGGTATGCTGTCAGTCTCATTGCCTACTACCTCCCTCCTGACCCTTTGGCTTTTGACCATTTCAGATGCGAACAGAAAATCAGAGGTCAGTTTTAGACCGTGTGCATTGTTAGACTGCACGTGTCATGTGGAAAATGCAGCTCACTGTTTAAACTTTTGCAGTAGGTGCCGAGCCTGTGGCCTGTCAGTCACTCCTAGCTTTATCAGAAGGAGCCATGCATGATGAGTGGTTCAATGGCCTAAGTTGCTGTGTACGTGAGCCAAAGGTTGCTTGTTTGAGCCCCAGCCTTGAGTAGGACCTCTAACCTCCAGCTTCAGGGGTGCTACATGTTGCCTGACTTTGGCCTGCGACCCCTGCGACCCCTGCGACCCCCCCCCCCCCCCCCCCAAGCTACGGAGAGCAAGATGGGGAATGCAAGAAGATTCCAATCAGCCTGGAGTTGTGCATTTAACAAATAAAGGATTTATCATTCATATAAGGGCTCTGAACTTAATCACAACAATAGGATGGAATTGAATTAAAGTTAACAACGTCTTATGGGTTTCCTAAAAGTTGTAAGGGGAAACCTACGGGCTTTTTACAGTATATGGTTTGGCTTTCTGGGACCTGGGATTCTGGTTTATCAATCTGTGTCCATGTACTAATATCCAGTAACAAAATATTTAATTGCGAAAAACAGAGGTCAAAGATCAAAGCCCCAATCAAGTCACTAACATAGTATTATATTAAAGTTTGTAATGCCTGACATTTGATTGAGCTAGCTACAAATTTAGATACAAATATCGCAAAAGGTAATCCAACATATATGGATGTAATAGTGCAGGCAACTTGGTTAATAATTCAATCAATCCATTTAAAAGCTGTGCAGAATCTCTCAAATGTCAGGCGATAATCATCAAAGACTAAGTGAGGGTGTCTGACCTTTACAGGATGGTAGTCTGTGACATATTTATTCTGGGTCTTAGGTGGAATGCAAGCCTCGTTTGCTCTGTCTGTTGCTGTGCTTGTTCTGGCAGGTTCTTCTTTGGAATTGCCCTGCTGCCCAAAGAGACATTCATCAGGTTCTATTTTGAATTTTCTGTTGATTCTTTGGTTTAAGGTACTAAACTGCAGGATGCAATCACACTTATTTGCCTGGATGGGAATCAAGCATGGATAGGGATGAAAGGGAAAATGTCAAGGCCAAAGAACCTGTTGGATTTTTGATGAACAGTCTAGGTCTGAACAGCACTTGTACTATTGCTGTTGTAATTATGGTTAGCACTTGTGTTCTCCATTGTGGGGCGCGTGTTCACCCTCTGTCTTGTGTGTACCCTGTCCGATCCTCGCGTGTCCTTAGCTTTTTAAAAATCTCACACCCTGTGTACACCTTCCAGTTGGGCATTTGACCTCCTTGTGCTTCGGTTGTGTTTGGGTTCGGATTTCGTTGGGTTTCTGTTATAGTCGTATTAAGGACTGCAACTAAAGAGCGTGTTCGTCCCAGCGAGTAAGTCTCCTCGCCCTTTGCTGCTCTCGCGATGCCTTGGTCCGCCCGGCGCCACAATATATTACACTGTATGTCTCAGTATTACTTCTTTTAATGATGCTTAAAAGTTCAGGAAAGTAGGGTTTGAACCTGGTTTGGTTTTTGGTATTGTATCAAAAATAAACACGGACTGCTCTAGACAGCCGTCTGAGCACTGGAAATAAAAATAACTGACTTTCGCGGTCATAGACTATAACAAAGTTTCCCCTAACCATTGCAGATTTTGGTTATAACTGTCAGAAACATTATAAACAATGGAAGCTCAAACAGAAACTATTAAGGCATCATCTGGAAACCCAAGACAAATAAATGAATAATGTGATCTACCCTGAACTATTTGTGCCGACATACAATTCTGAGAGTATTGTCTGAATTAAAGGTTGTGACAGCTTAATTATTTTATGATGCCATTTAGTTTTAATGGGGTTGTTTGTCCATGGAGTTGTTTCAATACTTTTAAAACTATCCGGTGTCTTATTTTGTTGCATAGTCTGTTATATATTTAATTAAATGAGAGCAGGTGGATGTGTAATAAAGATGCTGTTATGAGCATGTTGAAGAAGAACTATCACTAAAAGCTGCATCCAAATTTTTCCAAATTGTTCTCAAACATTTGGAGAAAAAAGGTGTAAACCATTAATAGGAAGAACACATTTTCATCATTCAGGCACACTGGATGGATATGTTATTTTTTTTTAGGTTGGCAGCCCAGTGGCACAGTAAATATTTGGCGAGTTTAACGATAAATGAATTCAAGTTTTAAAAACAAATGTCAGCAGACATTGAACAGCGACTGGATATTTAAACGAGATGATGATTCAAAACATACCTCTAAATCAACCATGAAGTATTTACAGAAAAAAGGTGATGATTTTGAAATGGCTGTTGCCGTTCCCAGACTTCAATATTGTTGGAAATCTGTTTGGAGTTCTCAGACATGTAGTGCGTGCAAGAGTCATAAAACTTATTTCTGAGCTAGAAGACTTCTTCAAGGTAGGAGAGAAATCCAACAGCAGGAGCAGAAATGCTACAGAGAATGCAATATGGTTGACTACAGCGAACATTTGTACATTGAATTTGCCAATAAAGGAGTTAACTGACAGGACATTAACTTTTTAATGGGTCATATCCAATCAGTATATACACATGTAACATAGAAATGATCAGTAATCATGCACATAAATTTGCAGGAATATATCGTGATTAATTAAGGAACCGGCTGGGTAAGCTTGTGTTCGCTTACATGCTTATTTATATATTTATTTAAATGTATTGAAATCATATGATGGGCCAAATATTATTCAATTTATTTTCACAAATAAGAAATAATTATATAAGACGTATTCCCTGGAATCAGACATTTAAAGGGTGCGTCTTGAATATCACCTGAGCTTCAGACTAATTGTAGCAATTTCGCTGTCACTGATCGTCGCAGGGAGCAGTCATTAGCCCATGCTCCTCGTCTGTACTGTAAGTATCGGGTATGTGAGTTTAGCAAGTATGTGGGGTTACAGTATATGGTGTCTGTACCCTGTGATGTACCCTCGCAATCACTATGGACTATGGGCGCCACAGGAAATACATGGAGAGAAAATGTAAAAACCAAGCAAGTTTAAACCCCCAACCCAACACATTAGACATACTGTAGTACCCAGGAGTTACCCTGTTATCTATTTATTTGTTTGTTGGGATGTCCAACAGGCATAAAATGCATTTGTTTGTTATACAAAGCCAAGCAGAAGTGTCGGCATTTTACTGACACTAGATCATTTCAAAACCCTGCTTCAGGGCCTTTAAAAGTATCTACGTGGACTTAGTCAAATAGTCACTAAACATGTCTTCCATGTTAGCTCACTCTTGAAAACCCTGGTAACAAATTAAATATGCCTTGGCAACCATTTAACAGCCACAGAAGGCTTTTTTAGAAGTTTGTTTCAAAATAATAAAAACGGTTCCTCTTTGGCAAAGGTAAAGGGAAAGAACAAAAAACCCCCATAAATTGATTCGTTGTCCTAACGTGAGAAACAAACATTCGAATAGATATGTGCACATTTCCACATTCCTCCATTACCTCCCCCTGGTTTGTGACCCAAATCAAAACCTTCCCAGAGCCTCAGATGAGTGTTGTCTGTTCTTACCCCATTCCTTACACTAGCTACACGTATCTTTGAAGGATATTACGGTAGCTGAAAATGCTTTAAAAATGCCACATTAGGAAATTTAGTAGACGCTCTTACATTATTAGTGTTATTATTTTCACCTGATACATTGTCTACTTTTATGTCACCAAACGCAATACCTGTTATATATATTTGGTATGAAGTCCTTATATTGACCTAATAAATCTGTCTTTGTTACTGTTAATTTGAGCATTTGAACTCTGGATAATCAATCCACCCAAATTGAACAGCTTATCTGCTTATCTGGTGGGGGGTAAGAATTATTGAAAGGAGGTAAAAATTAGTGGTAAAAGTTCATGGGTTTAAGAAGACAGACCATGTGCTTACCATGTGCCATGTGTATAAAGTATCCGGAAACAAAGGACTAAATGTGTTTTGTTAGTGAAAGTGCTTCCTTCGTGCTCATAATACAGTAAAAGTGATGAGAAACACATGACACTATGAATCTTTCTGGCATTACCATCAAAGGTGCGTAATAAAATGAAATGCAAACTAAACAGCCATTTAGCAAGAAAAATAAAGACTCATTTGGACGTAGTGGTGCTCTTTAAGAACCCTGGGAGCAGCAAAAAGGAAGTGCTGTGTTCGTGTGATAATTACTGACATAAGCTAATATGGAGAGTTCAGGCCCAGAAGTGAAAATCCAGACCAAGATTTTGTTTCAACCCACCAGCTGAGTACTCTGTCACTGTGACTCTTTATACACAATCGGTTGGTTTAATCAAAATCTGGATTTTTTTGGACCTGAACTATTCACCTCTGTAAATGTGTATTTATACCCATTCCAGGGTTCTTTACTCTGGCGTGTTATTACTGGGCATACCCAGCCCTGATTCTTACAATAGCAACACAAATTATACATGTGGATTTGCAAGTAAGACCCGAATGACTTCTATCAATATTTCACTTTTTCATTTTTAAAATTGCATCAGCTCAAAGCAATTCAGCATGAGCAGCATACCGTATATCAGGATAATCCCAAGGAAATTCACGTTTGTGCGTAATTGATGTTGCCCAGGTCACGTCGGGTTGCATATGTACTGTAAGGCAGGGTTAGCTTTCAGAGTTTGGATGAACCTGTATTGCTGCTCCTCATCCCAACATGGTGATCAGAGTCAGAGGAGATTCTAATGGTCCTGTGTTCAATCTGAGCCTCAAACATACCAGATGGGCCTGAAATAAGGATGAAGTATATGAGGAGACACCTATCTGGATGTATTCGAACAGCATCTGCGTGAGAAGGTGATTCCAGGCCCCTTTAAAGCGAAACAGCAATGTCACCAAAAACCCATCCATCCATCCATCCATCCATCCATCCATCCATCCATCCATTTTCTGTAACTGCTTGTCATATTGAGGGTCACGGAGAGTCCTATCCTGTAGGTTACAGGCACAAGGCAGGGAACAACCCAGATGGAGCATCAACCCATCACAGGGCACACTCACTCACGCCATTCACTCACACACCACTCACTCACACCATTCACTCACACACCAGTCACTCACACACCATTCACTCACACATGCACACCTACAGGCAATTTGGCAACTCCAATAAACCTCAGCATATGTTTGGACTTTGGGGTCAACCGGAGTACCTGGAGAAAACCCCGCAATGGCACGGAGAGAACATTCAAACCCCAATCCTGGTGCTAGAGGTTATGCTAACCACTGTGCTACCAGTAACCAAAATAGGTATAATAGATAATTACTTTAAAAAAATAAATATTGGTTACAGTCACAGAAAACACATTTTTCACCGTAACAGACTAAATGAAGGTGTTTACATTGACAGAAGGTTAAATGTGTAACAATGCATGATTTTATTGTATTAAAATTTTTTATCATATTGTATTGATCTTTAAATCAATCCATGAACATTACAGATGTACTGTAGTACTGTTAGAGAATGGTAATTTATTTCTTGCTACAAGACACATAAAATTGTCTTAAGTGTGGAGGGCATTTGTTTCTAGAGAGATGAACTGTTACTGATTTATTCAATAACTTTCAATTCAGCCACATGACACCATAAGACGAGAGTTTCCAAGGACACACGTGTAACCTGAAGATTAGGAAACATATAAGAAAGAGTTATTGAAGGCGAAATACATTAATCCATCCTATCTGATGCTTAGATTTTTTCCAATTTCAGGCATACTGGCCAGATTACTGTTGCTTGGCTTAAGAGTGATCCAATCACATTACTAGATTTTGGACATTATTGGACTTGGACATTAATGTACAGTATTAATGTACTGTAATTGAACAAGTATAAATAACACAAAGTCGTTTTCAAGCTTCACTGAAAGGTACCTTCAAAAGAAGCTTCATACGGAATAATTTCCAAAGAAAATTGTTAAACCTCTAAGACTATCACAGCCTTCTACCACTACCTCAGACAAATAAATAAGGCAAGCCTCAAACTTGAAAGCCTTTCTCCTTTGGCCCTGGTGCTTACTCAGTATTCCAATAATAATCCAAAAATACAAGCAGGTTCCAGAAGTTCAAAACATAGCCTTGAACGTCGGTCATGAGACATTTTACACTTATGTCAAATGTTATATTTCTCGTTAGCAGTGATGTTTTGACAGTTGTTCTTTAGCTTTGATATTTAATTTATCTGTCATCCTTTTTTTCTGATCTCTTGAAGATTCAGCTGTTTTTTTATCTATGTTCTATTGCCAAATAAATGACACAAGAATGCAGATATGCTGTAAATTTGCTTTAAAAAAACCCAGAATACTATTAGTAAACGCAATGAAAGACAAATACAACAGGGTCCCAACACTGTATGCTAGGACCCCTAAAAAATGTAAAGTGTAAAGTTGTGCTACCCACTGAACCACACAAAAATCTGACTGCTGAGTGTGAGAGTAAGCTGAAAAGTTTAACTCTAAAGGTTACAGGCAATGCTTTCTATTAAAAATCCTCTTTCCATTCAATGCATTTTCTGTTTTATGGTTTCATTGTGTTTGTTCAAAAAAAAAAATCCTAGTTATACTGCACTTGCACCTAGCATGCGCCTCTTAATCACTAATTTCAGGTTTCAGGTTTTTAGACATATTGCCACAAGTGCATAAAATCAAGCACCTAGCCATGCAATGAGGCTTACAAACATTTTAAGTGGGGCGTTCTGAAGAGCACAGTGAAATCAAGTGTGTTACTGTCACAGGATGCCTCCTTTGCAATAAGTCAGATTTTGAAATTTCTTCCCTGTGAGATATTCCATAATCAACTGTAAGTGGTATTACTACAAAGTAGAAGCATTTAGGAACAACAGAAACTCAGCCCGGGAAGTAGCAGACCACGTAAAGTAACAGAGCAGGGTTGCCGAGTGCTGAGGCACATAGTGCGGAAAAGTTGCCAACACTCTGTTGACTCAATAACTTCCTGACTTCCTCTGGCATTAACCCCAGCATAAAAAAGGAGCTTCATAGAATGGGTTTCCATGGCCGAGCAGCTGCATGTAAGCCTCACATCACCAAGTGCAGTGCCAAGCATCGGATGGAGTGGTGTAAAGCACTGGACTCGGGAGCAGTGAAAACATATTCTGTGGAGTGACAAATCACGCTTCTTTGTCTGGCAGTCTGACGGACGAGTCTGCGTTTGGCGGATGCCAGAAGAATGTTACCTGCCTGACTGCCATGTGCTAATTGTAAAGTTTGGTGGAGGAGGGATAATGGTATGGGGGTGTTTTTCAGAGGTTGGGTCCCTTAGTTCCAGTGAAGGAAACTCTTAATGCTTCAGCATAGCAAATCATTTTGGACAATTCTATGCTTCCAACTTTATGGGAACAGTTTTGGGGAAGGCCCTTTTCTGTTCCAGTATGACTGCTACCCAGAACACAGAGCAAGGTCCATAAAGACATGGTTGGACAGTTTTGTGTGTCACTGGCCTGCACAGAACCCTGACCTCAGCCCCATCAAACACCTTTGGGATGAAGTAGAACAGATATTGTGAGCCAGGCCTTTATGTCCAACACTAGTGCCTGACCCCACAAATGCTCTTCTTGATGAATGGGCAAAGTTTCCCACAGACACACTCCATAAACTTGTGGAAAGTCTCCCCAGAAGAGTGGAAGCTGTTATAGCTGCAAATGGGAAGTCACATTGAAGTCCATATTGATGTCTAAGGATTTAGAATGGGATGTCAGTTCCAGTAGGTGCAATTGCCAGGTGTCTCAATACTTCTGTCTATATAATGTACATAACCAGTTCATCAAAACATAGCAAGAATTACAAAATGTTAAATATTTAAACTACAAGTAAAAATCACAAAAAAAATACTCCATATTTCTGCCGAGGCTATGCTGTTATTGTTTGTGTTATGTCCAATTTCTCAACTAATTTTTCAATTCAGTAACAGTAAGCAGTTAGAACAGGATGTGAGGAATTTTCTTAATAATTTTCATGATAGACAACAAATCTCTCACAACATTTTACATGAAATAAACAGGGATTGATTTACACCATAAGTTATATCTAAACATAGTTTTTTACAACCTTTTTCCCCTGCATATCTGGAATGATTCATTGTTTTATTTCTATTATCAAAGGTCTCCTCTCATCTCAAAACTGTAAACTAATGAATACAAAAGGGTAAAGACCTTTTCCAATGTATTTGCTGTGAGATCCCTGCATCTTTTCATAATACAAACCGCAGACTTTGTTGAACAAAACAATCTGACTGAATGAGCACCTCCAGCCACAGACCAGAAGCCAACAATAGGTGCCGCTGTTGAGTGGTGACCATCAGCAGGATCTTCATAATGATAATAGCAATAGATCCCTGTGGGGAAATAATCCTTACGCCTAACCCTACTAACTCTTCCGAGGTGTAGTAAGCTGGCTGCGAAGAGTAGCACCCAGGGACTCCCTGTTGTAGCACCCAGGGAGTCGGGGGGGTTAAGGACAAGGGCATAACTTTGGCTGGAACATTGGGGGGGGTTGGGGTCTCCACGCATTACAGAAGAAAAATTATTATTGGGGGGTTGTAGCCCCCCCCCCCATAATTTACACACATGGTTAAGGGCCTTGCTCAAGGACTCACAGATGTACTGAAGCTGGGGTTTGAACTAGCGACCTTCAGGTCTCAGGCAGAAAAGCTTAACCCACCAAGTCACTTGTTTGCCTATTGCCTAATTAAAGAGTACAGTTCATTTATCTGTGGGAAGAGCCTTCCAGTGTGTCAAACCAAGACGAAAAGCAGTTTTTCTTTTTACCAGCACACAGCTGGTAAATAATATTAATTATGAATATTAATAATATTAATATTAAATACCTGCAGTGGTAGCTGTGCCATTAAATTTGATCATTAAAATCTCTTTTTTGGCTTATCAATTGTCATTCACTATGGATTTTTTGTATGTTGATTTTTATATGTTGGCATTTAGATTTAGTCCATCACCACTCCGCAGTGAACAGCCTGATCCAGATTCTGTATTTTAAATAAGGAAATAAATAAAACATCAATCCCAGTTTGCATTGTTACCACATTCAAATGGAGAAGAGAGGGAATTACAGACTACCCAAGTAAAGATTCCCGGTTTGCCTTAATTGGTATAGATGCGCGACTTCAATTAGGAGGTCAAAAGAACTCTAAGATTAACAAGGGACCTTGTGAGTAAAAGCATGTTTATACGGACAGTTCCTATGGACACAGTGCTTCTCTGTCTGGCATGGAGCCCAATGCTGATTTCTGCTGGAAGAAGATGTGCGTCTGGAATTTCTGCTAGTTGGAGCATCTGCTCACTTTCTAGAAAACTGCAATTGACAGAGATTCTTCTGTTGTTGATTGGTTGATGCTGGTTCCAGGAACACACAAGACAAGGATGCCATGAACCACAGCTGTGATGATTGTCTGGAAAAGGTTTTCTGAGGAAGCTGGGTAGCTCATTTTGCTTCTGTAAAATCTGTTTTACATTTTAGCATTATCTTTATGTCCCAGTGTGCTTCCAGAGCCTGCATGTCTCTGAACAATGTAATGATTTTCACTGTTTTTTTATGCTGAAGTTGTAAAGGATGTAGAATGATGGATTTTAACAGGACCTGTTCAGTCAGATTTGTTCAAAACACAAAAGTGTGTTTTGTTTGAATTTAATCAACACCTCTGAGACCTGAATGAAAGAGCTGCAAACATAATGTGGCTATTCAGCTATTGACAGTTGAGTAATATATTTCCAAAATACCCTGTCAAAATAAAGTTTTGTAACCATTTTAAAATCTTCTGTGGTTTGTAGAATGTCTTTCTGAAACCAGAAATAGACCATATTTAAAAAAAAAAAACATTTAAGTCATGGCCATTTCACATAAGACGACACTTGTTGGCCTTTGACTGCCCTGGTAGTAGATGTTTACCACCATGTTCATGACATCAGTTTTATCTAGTCATGTGACATTGAGTGGACCTAATTTTTATTGCTGGACAAATGATTAACACACACTAAGTGCAAAGGTACCTATGCACCTAACTCATATGTCTTTGGACTGCAGGAGAAAATTATCCAAAGGAAACTCACTCAAAGTTGAGCAAAGCATGAATATTCCATACACAAATAAAGTTTCACAGTCCTGTAGGAAGCTACAAATCCACACCAATACCACCCAGTTGAGCATAAAGAGTACTGAACTGGTTGGTAGAAACAAAATATTGGTCTGGATTTGTGACTTCTGTATCCGCAATGCCCAACACTGCCTGTAGGTGCACTTCCTGCTAAGTCGCTACACTGCGCTTTCCTCAGTATATGCTTTGTGTATTTGTTATATGAACTCCATTCTATTCACTGCTCTGAGCACATATTTAGGTATTAGCAGAAAGCCGGCAGCATCAGGCATAGCAGCAGAAGAAAAGGTCCGACGGTGAAGAATGTTTGCAATCCATAGTGCACATCGCTCACTTTATACTCTCCATATGTGTACGAGGCCATCAGGCAGCAGATGATAGAAGTCAGGGAGCTCAACAGAGCCAGCAGGCCCGCCCACAGCCTCCATTAGGTCAGACCACTATTTACAAAGAGAGGGGGAGAGAGGGGAAAACAAAGATCAATTTTCTTGGAAGAGTGGTTTAGTATGATTTCTTCCATGAAAAGGAAACATGCTTTGAATGATTGGCAAGGTTTTTCTTCTTTCTTCCCTGCCCATCCATCAAACGGGCAAAGTCTTGGTGGTGATCCAACTGTGAAGCTTGCTTAAATACATCAGTCTGGTTTCCAGGCTAACAAATCCCTGTAAAATAGAGTTAGGTGAGACAATCCCTGACACATTTCCACAAGAATGTCTCCTTATGCTGGACACTCACTTCAATAACACAGTTCTTCCCGTTAAAGCCTCTTGTCTGAAATCAGCACAGACTCCGAAACTTGCATTTATTTTTTACTGGAACCACCCAGCAGTCCAAACAGAATGAGCCCAGAACCTTCAAACGGTGTCCAGTGGTTACATCATTATCCCACACATTAGCATTCTGTTGTGTTATGAGCTAATTAATGCAGCATGTATATATAATTTCAATAATAGAACACTTTTGACATTGTCATGGTCATTAAACATTGTTGGAGTCTTGCGCATGTCAGCCATTGTTCCTGAGTCTCAACAGTTGATTCAATAGTGATTTCAGTCAGTTGCACAATTTCATAATGCCAAATATTGTTGTTGGTAATTGCATACAGACCTGAAATAAACAATCTCTCTGAGGAGACCCTGTGTGATTTTAACACAAAACAGGAAACCCAATATTTTCAATGGTAGTCGAAACAAAAGAAGTTTTTCACCAGGCTGAGGATAGAATAAAATTTATGTATCGTGCTATGATGCCCGCATGCTACAAAGAACGGCTCCCATTACACTTAAAATACCTGGAAACAGGTTCCTCATTCATTCTGTAGTTCCTGTGCTGTAGGCTGTCTCAGTGGGAATGTTTGTCTCTCTACCAAAGCTAATGAAGCATCGACTCACTCACCTGCAACGCTCTCAAGGTGAAAATTAGTTAATTACTTAGACAGTGCATTAGTTTTCACTTGGGAAAAAATGTAATTAAACATAATTTTTACAAATTCATAAAATATGTCGTCTTTCAACTTTTTCCCATGATTTATTGGCCTGTTTAATTGGATAGCCAGGCCAGAATTTTTAATCTTAGAAGATCTTTAAAAATTACTTTTTTTTGTTTGTTGTTTTTTTGGCATGATACTTCCATGGAACGGCCCAGGATGGGGTGCCAACCCATCTCATTACACAAACACCTACTGACAATTTGAAAACTCCAATTAATGCTTCTCAATCCAATGCTTGCAAATCCCATGGGAACAGAGAGAGAATAAGCACACAAAGAACACAAAAAGATTCAAAGGCAAAAATAAAATTCAGTTTCCAAAGTGTTACCCATGGACATGACATATCATGTAAGAAAGAAAGCTGGTGTCGTTTTATCTTTTTTTTTTTTGGGGGGGGGGGGTCTATAAATAATAAACTGGAAAAATAAAAACCAATCTCTTTGTGACATGCGGATACCACGGTCATTATTTTCTAACAAGTGTGAATACATGTCAAAAAAGCTTTATTTAATGTTAGGATGACTTCCTGGTTTAATAGGTTTAACATGCCCAATCGGAGTGATTCGCAGACACTTTTTCAGACGTTCTGTAACTTCAATGACATCATTCACATACTGTAACCAGCAATAGCAGGTGCAGGACTGTGGGTTGCTTGTATGTGAAAAGGTGAACATTCCAACTTTAACAGGCCCATTTTGTACCATGATTCACATTGATTACTGTAATTTAACGGCAAAGCCCATAAAATTCCACAGAGACTGCTTCCCCATATAAGAAAATGGTGGTTCTGACTTTCCAGTGGAGGGCGTTGTGTTCACCAAATGGAGCTGCATGTCCAGAGCCTAGATAAGCAAACTTATTTACGTTTCTAACCAGGACTTTATCCACACCAATTAAAAATGATATTTTTGGCCGTGAATCTTCACTGATTGCACATTCCATCAGTAAGAGCAGAGTGTGAAGGTTGAATTAGCAGAGCAGTGGTACAACTGTATGTAAAAAAAACTGCAATTCACACAGCATAATGGGAGACATAGAGTATCAGAGATCAAAAGAGGATAAATTGTTGGTGCACGTCTCACTGACACATCTGTGACCAGGACAATTAGTCTTGTGGAGTATCGAGAGCCATGGCATCCAGGGTAATGTCGGTATACCACCATGAAAGAAAGACAACATCCAACAAGAGTAACCGTGAACACAACAGGAAGCTGTATGAATTATGTCAATCTCGGTATGAATACTGCATAACTGAAACATTGATTATTTGAAACAAATACCTTGGACCGTGAATCTGCGTCAGTGCTGAAGCCTTTAAATCTAAGTCCAGCATTCGATAATATAGATAATTACATTCTTTTAACTCACTTAGAAGTTTTAATTGTTATTAAATGGCGGTTCTCACCAGCTTGTTCTTGTGAACAATGAGTCCTCTGAATCCACCAGAATGAAGTATGATGCCCCACAGGATTGGGAGGACCATTGCTGTTTACTTTGTATATCGGCCAATCAGTGGCATTATTATTACACATGGTGTTGGCTTCTATTGCCATGCTAAGGATACATATCAGACATAGTTACAAGCAAAGACAGAAGACCGTTTATGAAATATGTGGAGATGGATAGCCAGTAACGTCCTCCTGCGAAAACCCAGATAAATCAAAAGTGGTGTCACCTGGTCCTACAGCAGCATGAGGTGATGCGTGACGATGTAAGAACTTTATTCTTAAACAGCACAGTGATGATAACTGACAGATGACCCGTCGTTTGATGCTCTCTTTGAAAATGTTGCTAGAACGGCATTCTTCCATCTGGAATATAGCCAAGCACAGGACGATGCTGTCCAGCCACTTTGCAAATAATACCCATACCTTCTAGGACTGGACCACTGTAACACTCCAAGTTCTAGGTGTACTTCTTAGGTAAGTTTTAGTTGGTACAGAATGCTGCAGCCAGAGTTATTACTAGAACCAGGGAATTTTAGTCCTGTTTTGTCACCATTTGCAGGCTTGCTGTTAGTTTGTATATTGATTTTAACCTGTGATTTAACTTATAAAGCTATATGAAGGCTTTTTTCTAGAGTACCTCAGTGATCTTTTAGAGTAGTTCCATCCAACCCTTGTTTGCTTCCTTTTCAAGGGGCAGGTAATATATCGGTTTCCAAAGTGAAAAGTGCTACTTTCTCATACAGAGCTCCACAACTATGGTCTTCCAACAAATATGAGGGATTTGGGCTTACTCCCAGTGTCCAAGTCTAGGATAAATACTCACACCCAGTATGGTAGACATCCTGCTGTCCTGCACTGTCGATTTTCTGTTCCACACTTGCTCGTGTACTTTCTTTATCCACTTTCTGGGGTGAACCGGATGCCCACGGGTCTATCTAGGTTCCTATATGCCTGTCACTTGCTTGTGCCATCCCTACGGATTCTTGTCAACTCACCTACACATCCATCAGTCCAACCGAGGTGTCCCACCATATGCCTGAATTTACCTTACGCTAATTCATGTGAACTTGTATTACCCAGTGCCACTTGGACTGGGACAGGCTTCTCCTTTGATGCTGGTTTATTTATCCGAAGGTTTCTTGCTCTGCCTGAGGCACTTTTTTTCCCTTTCCACAGTCACTTTCATTAAAATTATTCAAAATTAGCATTAAAATGAGTCAATGCATTTAATTTCTTGTGGTTCTCTGTAGTTGTGGGCAAAGTGCAGACCGATACCTTTCCCTACCTTGCAGCGTCCTTTGCTGTCTCACACAATTTATTTTTTTTGTCATTCCATGCTTTTGTTACTGTCCATGACAACAGAAATGATAAAAGTGTGTTGTCTCCATGCAATGTAAAAAAAAGGATCAACCAAACGTTGCAGAATGAGTAGTGCATTTAGTTATAACTGTATGTTTGTAATCATAAATCTTTAGTTGAACGTGCTTTTATCTGCTCTCAACAGTAGTAAGAGTAACATAAGGAAGCTTCGGAACTAATTTTGTACTTGCTAATTGTCTTATTAAATGCAGAACAATAAATATTCCACGCATTAATCATCCTGTTGGAAGGCACTCACGAACCAGTAGTACTGTAAATCATTTCTGGATGGTCCCAGTTTGGGGACATGTTCTCCCAACATTCCCAATCAGAAACTAAGAAAGAGATGTGAAAACTGTCTTGTGAGGTTTATAACCTACGTATTGTCAGTTTACTGAGATTTTTGTATAATGATGAGGTGTTGATTTGAAAAGCATTGAAAAGTGATTTCATTTTTTTCAAATTCAAATTTTTGTCGACCTCAAATAATTTGCTGCTTTGAGATTATCTGTATATTCCTGGATCCGCTATGGAAAAGAAAAAGGTTACAGTGTTTGAAACCTTTTATTAGATTGACGTGGAAAAATCAGGAGTGCAACACATTTTTTCCACGGCTCAGACCGTGATTCCTGGATGAATTTCCATAAAAAGTTCCGCCAAAGTTCAACAAATGACATGGGCACAATGCGAACATGTAAACAAAGGGGAACACAACAATCACTTTTTAAATGCATGTAAAAACAACAGTGCCTGAGGTAAGTTAGCCTGGCTTTGGCGGGAACAATGTGTATCATGCCTGATAAATAGGACTGTCTCTATTTGGAAACATTTACTGAATTTATGGAATGTCCACAGGCAATCGCTTCCAATTTGCCGCCAAGCTACACAGCTGCAGTTCTCCCTGCATCACTAAGACCAGAGACAGGTCCAATGTCCAGAGCTGGGTCCCTCACTAATAATCCTGCTGACCCTCTATCTACATATTATTTCAATGAACACCCACCATTGTTATGTACTGCCATTAACCATAAGTGGTAGTAACTATCCAGATGTATTCCATTTTCGTTCCTTTTGCTTTTGAGAATCAGTCATATAGCCAATTCAGGGTTTACCTCTTTTTGTACATTATTCTTATTTGAAAATTTATGGCAAAGTTTTTCACTAGCTACAGTAATATGCTGCATGAAGCTCCACTATAAAAAAGATTGTAACTAAACATATGATCTGTCATTATACCTTCCCCATACCTAGTCTACTGGGTTTGCCCAAAGACAGGCTTCCTATGTAGCTCATGTAAAGGATAGGCTGCAGAAAGCACCACATTTTGAACGAGTTTCAAATAAACCTACTTTCAATTTCACATTTGCATTTCCATCCAGCTTCCCGTCATCCTCAACCACTTACCCAGCGCAGGATGAGCCTGAAACCAGTCCCAAGAAGCACAGGGTAGCTGGCAGGGAACGCCCAATCTGGGATGCCAGTCTGGTACAGCACCAATTAAATGATTCAAATTTCACCAGCTTCATGAACTCCACTCCATCTACTGTGCAGATCTACTTTTCCACTTTACATCTCCTGCAGAAAAATGGAAAAAGAAGTAGGCACATTACATTTCAATAGTAGACTTTCCCAGCTTAGGTTCATTAAAGAGGCAACCTTCAACATGGATCCATTTTCATCTTGATCATTTACTGAAGTTCATAGACCCAGCGTTTGTGCTGGAGTGAAATTTGAAGGCTTTTGTGTAAGGAACTTAAAGGGGAAAATTATCCATGTAATAACAGTGATGAAAAGAAGATTACCCTGAAATTGGTCTTGGGTAGTAAGTGAGAGAAAGAAAATGCAGTTTGCATTTCATTTGCTTTCCTGTTTATCTGACATTTAACCCTATTTCAGGCAACATTTGCAACATTAATATTTCAGTTGCAGAGCAATAAAATGCCATAACAAGACATATAAACCTAACTTTGTTAGTGAAATTAAAGATAACAATGAAAACCTAAGAATAGTTACCGAACTGGCAGCCCACGATAATTATTTGACTCCTGAAATTCACAGAGCTTTTTAGTCATATCCAAAGCATGACAATGTCCATAATGATGATAAAAAATGGCGGCAGCCCACATTGGATGCCCTATCTCTAAAATATCTCTTAAAAGAAGCACCACATAAAATCCACAGCACGAGGGGACTGCTCAGTCAGAGCAGATATTTGCTCATGTCAGAGAAATGGGTGTTGTTAGGTCTGAATACTCATGGCTATAGCCCGAGTATTTTAAGCTGAGCCCCGAGTATTTTAAGCTGAGCCCTGAGCATTTTAGCCCGGATGCCAATCTTCCCTCAAAAAAAATAAAAAGTCGAGCCTCAGGTAAAGTTGACTCAGTCCCTGACTTTTTTGAATAGCTAGGAACAGAGAGCTAAAGAGTGCCCAGTGTCAATGGCGAACATCATGCCTAGAAGAAGATGACACCTTTTGTGACCTCAAAATAAAAACAAATTTAAAAATCAGTATCAGTGAGCATACCTTAATTAAGAACAATACCTCCAAAAAACGTTTTTTTCCTTCATAATGTCTATAAAATCGTTAAATCATATAATGCTTTGACCACTATATATAGACCTATTTAATTTTCTAATCATTCATCTACAGTATTATTATTCTTTTAAAGACCGTGACATCACCCGTCACCTCTGACCTTAGCTGATGCTTTGCCGCGGGTTTCTGGCCCAATGTTCCAGGTCTCAGTCACCAAAGAAGCATTTCCATTATATACGAATTCCTAATTCCAAAATTGCCTCGGCTTTAACTGAAATAACAGATGACACAGGAGAAGAAAGTAGTAATTATGAATGTGAGAGATTTCTACTGTTTTTCCATCTTGGTCTTTTACTCATTCCCAAGCCCACACGTTGACTGCTTTATTAAATTGTCCCTTACAATAAATGCTATTTTTAAATTAGACGTAGACCTATACTTAGCAAATATGTTGCTTTAACTGTCTTGCTGAGAGAAAAAATTAAGTGATATATTGGGCTTTGGGGTGGTTGCGGGTTGCTGTTTTCATACTTTTAGTACACTTTTATGTCCAAAATACACACGGGGCTGTGCGAGGTAGAAGCTGGAATTTATTCAGTATTTTGTTTTCCTACATAGCTTTTCATGGCTTGTGCTTCTATATGTCATGTAGCCAGGCATGGAGCTACACAGTAAGATGAGGGGCAGAACACCCCACCCATCACACTGCCCCCCACCCCGACATTTGAGTGCTAGTGCTACTGATGAAAATCATAGCCAGTAATGGATATTTCGAGTCTCAACCCCCCTGGAAATTTGCTTCCACCTCCTGGTCACCAAAATTAAGTGAGTCACTTTCATCTTAAAGTTAATTAATAGCCTTCTGAATCAAAGAAGAGGCTTAATAGGAAACATTTTCAGTAATTTATATCTGTTTTTAACTTTGTATTCATTCATGGTAGTCACTAACAACAGCAGAGGACATTCAGAATTTTTTTTGATTTAATAAAACTTATAGGAAAAACTTTTATAGATTTATATCCATTGTTACATATAATGTATGTTCACCTTTTTTGTAAAATAATTCATACAAGTATCATCCATTCCTGAATGAGCTTTATTCGTAGTTTTGACTAAAAATACTGTTGCCACAAGATAAAGACAATTTGCTGTAATAACTCAGTTTGTAGATTGATTGGAAACTGTTGACTGAGAAGATTCATGAATGGCAGTCACAGTGCTTTCTTTACATATACTATATTATAAGCATAATTAATTATAAACATAATCTGTAGAGATCTATGCTACAGTAAGCCTTGCCCCACTCAGTCCTGCGTTTCTGGAGAAATCTTCCCCCCTCAGTTTCCACTGATTAAGCTGTCACTGTGCCTGTTTGCTCATTTCCGTATCTGCAGACCAGTGAACGAGCTTGGATAAGTTTGTTTCTAAAAACCGGTCCACGGGGGCCCCCAAGAAAGCCCACGCTTTCGCTCACCCCTATCACCTAGTGGACTGCCAAAAGCGTGGACCGGGCTGGGCTGGGCTGATAACACTGAGCTGGGATACTGTACGTCAGTGTCACAAGGAGACATGTTGGGCCTTACAGATTTTTATTGAATTGTTAAACGTATTAAAAAGCATTTTAAAGGTACTAAACAGCACTAAAATTCAAGTGATTTTTATTAAAGGTTTTTGCTTTAATGAGCCCAAAAAATAAGGGATATTCTTGCCAAAGCACACATGCCAGGGATTTGGTAGTTTCACAGAGACACGCATATAAACAGACGTACACACAGATCCTAACAAAATCTCTGTGGCGTGAAATAAAACAACTACAAATATTTCCTTAGTTGTTCTGCTCTTTTCTTTTTGGCAGAATCTTTCGCTAGTTGCCTTTCTCTGACCTCTCTCCTCCACACCCACGCACACACAGACATGCACCATCAAACGATCATGCTCTCTCGCCCGCCCCTCTTCCTCCCCGGCTCGCCCCTCTTCCTCCCTGGCTCCTGCCCAAGCCTGCCTCTGTCGCCCTCCATCCTTGTCCCGCCCACTTTCCTCCCGCCTGCCCACCTTAAATGGCTTGGCCACACCCACCTGCACATAAAACTCAAATTCATGCTGCCTACCGCTGCTCACAGTCCTTTCCAGAGTGATTGTTCAGCATATATGTCTTCATACAGATAAAGGTAAGCAAATATATTTCATGCACGTTACAGCTCTCTGCTTCTGTATATGGTTGAAAATTCGCTATGCGACTGATATAGTGCCAGCAAGGGTCTGCTAATCTATTTTTTTTCCAAGTCACAGATTATCCTCTTCTCAGGCATTGAAAAAGTCTGCTAATTGGGGCATTTTGGCTTGCCCAGGAATTTTAAGTTTCAAAATTTATATTTATTAAGGCATTTCTTTCTTTTTTTTACATGGAACTGAAATTATAAACATGTATTTCAAAAGTGAACCTTAATATACCTCAGCAACTTGAAGTTTTTCTCCCCATTTGCTATGTTTTATATTTGACATTCCATATAAGGATTGCTTATACATTCAGTGACGTGTATATGATTAATAAGAGTCTGGCTGTGATGTCTGGATGGCTCAGTGGGTGGCGCTGTTGCCCAGCACCTCTTGTGTCAGGGGATCAGTATATGTGGAGTTTGCTCTTTTTCCCCATGTCTTGTAAGTTTCCTGTAGGCGTACCAGCTCCTTCCCTCAACCCAAACACCAGCATTTAGGAATACTGGTGTCTTTAAATTGACTGGGCATAGGAGGGTGAGGTCCTGTCCAGGACAAGCGTTTGGAAGATGGATTGGTGGTGAAAAAAAGTTCTATATAATTATGCTAAATTATTCTGAAGGATGTGTCTTTGTTCTGTGGTATTTATCCAGTATTTCACCCGCATGAAGGCAAAAAGGGCAGAGCGGGGTCTTTCAGGACCCCAGAGGCTGGCTAGTACACCGGCCCATTTGCTCAACATGGGCAACATCAATTTCCCTTGATATTCTAGGCCCACACAGCAACATGTGCATTATACGGGCGAAAGGGCCACCCCACTGTAGGTGTTAGGAACACTGGGGGACTAGGTGACCCCGCTGTGTGCAGTTTCCGTCCCACTCACATGGAGCTCGACTGCTGTCTGACTGACCGAGGCTGGAAGTGTGTGTGTTTGTGATTTATATTACATTGTAGAGGACATTCATAAAAAACTGTTTTACTGATGTTGTAGGGACCATTTTTCGGGTCCCCACTAAAATCTGTGAATGCAATCAAAAAAGTAAAAATGCCAAAAGTCACATATTTTTTTTTTGTTACTTACGGTTAAGGTTAGGGCTGCGTAAGGGTTAAGGTCGTCATTTCCCCACTGAAATAAATGGAGAGTCCACAGAAAGATATAATTACAAACCTATGTGTATGTTTGTGTGTGGGGGTCAGACATACTTTAGTCCCCACAATGTGATGAAAACCTGTTATTTTGACGTTGTGGGAACCATTTCTTCGGTCCCCACAAAGGGAAATTCAATTTTATTAAAAAAATATAGGACTGCAATCAAAAACATACAAAAGCCAAAAGTCTTGTATTTTGTTTGGTTACTTATGGTTAGGATTAGGGCTGGGTAGGGGTTAAGGTCGACATTATTGGATTAGGGTTTTCCCCATAGAAATAAATGTCCATGTCCATGGGGGCATATAAACAGCTGTACTGGAGGTGAGTCAGGACGATCAATGTTGTTGTGCACGAGAGAGAGGAGATTATGGCCTCAGTGGGCAGGAGCTCCGTCTGCGATAACAGCCTCTCTGACCCAGCATGCCATTCCCTGGAACAAACGATCAGATCCTTTCTAAGCATTTCATGACAGCCGAGAGTTAGACGGATCCTAAATGTCAGATAGATGCTTGTCAAGGAGGCTTCTGGAGTGGGCGTCAACTAAATAAAATGTAAGTATCTGATTATATTTTATATATGAAATAATTTCTTGCGCCACCCCTCCATCCGCTCCTTTGTGTGACGAGGTAGTGTGTTACATATTATATTTAGCGCTAAAGATTTTTGGCCTTCTTCTTAGTCGTCACAGCGATGTGTTTCCCACAGACAGGCACTGCTTTTAATATCTTGGTATTTACCTTCTCCCTTTTTTCTGATGAGAATATTTTCCACGCTTCTCTACATTCTGAATAACCCAAAAATATACTCTAGCCCATTGAAAAGGGCCTAGTTCCATTCACTGCATCAGCCAAAAGGTATTAAGTGTTCCGTCAGGACCTAAGCAAGAGTACTTTGAGAACTTTGAGAAACAATAACAATGCAGGAGAAATTACAGCGGGATGCGTGGTCAATCAAAACTAGCGTTGCAACCTAATCTATGTCAGGAAGGACACTTTGAGTTGGACAGGATTTGCAAACTACCATTTCAATCAAACTGACCTGGATTTCACTTAAGCACCAAGTTATTGCTGTATTCTGATTGGTCAGCTTCCTATAGTCATGCATGTGCCACTAATGTTAATTTGAAACAGCTGGGAGAGTCTTTCAATCAAGAAAACGCACCAGTCAAAGTAGAAGAAGAACTATTCTGAACTATTCCGCTAAGCACATGAGTCTTTCCATTTTAAAGTTTGTAAAATTGGAAGTAGCTCAAAGTGTCCTCCCTGATATGGATTAGGTGGTAACCGTAAACAATGCTGGTTTTCAGCAAACATAAAAGCAGTGGTTGTAACAGGACATCTGTAGAGAAATTGGGTGTAAACCTCTGCTAACTGGTAGTTGGATCAAAGCCAAATGCTTCAATTCAATAGGAACTAAGTAGCTGCTTGTTATCCGTTAAAATACCACATAAATTTATTCTCTTTTCTAAGGATTTCTTCAACAAAGCAGCCCTCCTGTGTGAAAACCAGAACCGGAGCGGCAATATGAAACAGCACTAACAGATTTTAGCTTAAGGCAGCAAACAGCAGTAACAATCCAAAAGACAATCTCATCCAGAGTGATGTGAGGTCAATATTTGATACTTTGTCTTGGTGTTTGAACTGGAAGGAATGTGTGATTCAAGGATATTTCCATGTAATTCACCACCCAAAATGATGATGTCATTCATTATCCAGAGATGGCATTAAGTCACAGCAGCCATGGAAATACAAGAAATATAACAATATTGGAGCCTTAGACTTTATGCCAATGCACAAAAGTATCATGTTTAAAAATTATATCGCACACTTAAAAATAGTCACAGTATTCTACATTTTGACATATATAATGGCAAGGGTTTTGGAAGTGCTGGATTCATATTGAATATTTTAATATGAGTGAATACTGAATATTACTGTAATATGAATGGATACTGAATACTGCGAGGTGTCAAATTGAAAATTTAAGCTTACAGGTGTATAAGTATTCTTATTATAAACCCTAACCCTGTTCATCCATAAATCATTAAAACCAGACTAAGATTATTTTATGTCTCTTTTTACTCAGAATTGCATAGAAACTCACAAGAATTTTTACTAGTTTTACTAAAAAGTTTACTAAAAGGTTAAATATATGAGAGAAAAGGTTAACTATCCATGTATGCAGACACTATACATTTAAGTATTAAAATAAATTGTGAAGCACAAATGAATAAGACTCACACTGTATTCCTAAGCACATTTATTTAATTTGTAAAAATTTTCCTTTGGCACAATTCGTCATGACATCTCATAGCATTCGTGGTGACAGCACTTTTAGTGAGTGTTTTCCTACATCACACTGGATATCACAGGAGTGACTCCTTCTCTTCGGAGCATAAGTGAGAGCCTGTCCTTGATGCTGTTTTTCCATGGAAAAAAATGTTACTATCATCTTTTATTTACCTAAAACTACCTTAAATCATCTCTCCAAGGTTATCATACATGAAAGGGTTAATCATAAAAATGGTTCCAAAGCCCAAGGCCCTTAATGAACTTATGAGTGGAAGTAAATAATCCTCATTATATACAGTACTGTGATGAATTGGGGGATATTTTAGAATGATTGGCTGGAACAATAAATTTTTCAACTGAAGACATGTGAAAAGCCAAATCAAAGAATCCACCATTCAGCACGTGGGAATTTGCTGTGGTTTCAGTTAAGCTTACTTTCCTAAGCATCTGATATGCTGGTCTAATATAACAGGAGACTAATAAGAAAATGATCAATCTCAAGCAAATTCTGCATAAAAACAAAAAATCTGGCCGAGATATACACAGGATTCTTGGATTTCTTGATAGAAAAAACAGGCTGATTTGATGAGGGAGGAGAAGTCTGTAGGAAAAGAAAAGAAATTTATTTCTTAAATTATCTAGATTAAATTTGTAAATGCAAAATTGTATTTGCCCCTGCATTTATCTCTTTTGTGCAGTCTTTTGGTGCACAGCTTTCAGTTCGTCATGCATGAGAACACACAGGAAAGGGAGGTTTTCCCACAGAGACCTATTTCCAAGCTTCCTGAAGGCAGGCAATGCTGATTCCCCCCCTTGGTGGTCTATGAGACTCCTCATAAAAGAGGCATCGACATGTGAAGAATGTTGGGAATGGAGCAGGATGGAGCAGGCTTTCAGACCCTTCCACAGCCAGAATGTTGGCTGAGAAGCCGACCTTTGGCTGACAGGTCTGTCAGGTTCTCAATGCAGAACTAATCAGTTGTACCAGGACGTGGATAAGGCAGGAAGGGGGAAAATGAACGACAAGGTGAATGAAGAGGCGGATTCAGAGAACGAAAAGCCTTGAAGTCAGAAAGAAGCTGTATGGCACTCCGGTTTGCACTGCTACTATATCGTAACTCAAAGTCAGGACACGCAGACCTCTGGTTATGATGAAGATTCCCTTGCTTTCTTGGGCTTCCCAAGTCACATGGGGCCACAAAGGAGATGTCCAGCATACTGGAAGAAAGACAGTGATCGATGTTCCTGGAGCACCCAGCTAATCTCTGTGCTGGTGGGAGAACATGTTTTACAGTCTTCAGCTGTGGACCTGGCCAAATTTCAACTCTGTCAGCAGCCTTCACATTCCTCCATCTGGTGAAAGTGCTGTATGCTCCCAAATAACCGCCTTAGATGCTCCATGGAACAGAGTTGCATTGTTTGTGCCCGTGGTGTGTGTGGTAGCATTTTTGGTGCAGCATTTTATTCCTAGTTTCTATCTTATAGAGCTGCAGACCAGGTGAATCACCTCAGGTGAGCTGGCCAGCAATGGTTCTGGAGGAGTCAGTTGGCCGATGGGTTTAAAAGAATCCACAAATACCAGTCACATAATGGGAATTCCTCATTAAGCGCCACACCATGTAACCACTTCCAACAATGATGTTATTTCCTAAGAACTGGTGAGCTTTTCCAGATTACTAATTTCAGCATATTTTGGAGGACGTTAAACTGGGTATGCATGTGTGTCCTTGGGAACACGAAGGACATTTCATATCCATTCCCTAGGCTCCTGGAGGAAGGACCCTGCTTTGTATCAATTCTGAGCAGAGTCGGGTAGTTCAGGTCCAGAGCGTTAAAATTCAGACCCTGTTTCACAGGGATTTTGTTTCAACAACAGTTGAGTCCTCCGTGATTGTGACTCTTTATACTCAACCAGTCGGTTGAAACAAAATCTTGGTCTGGACCGTTACTCTCTGACCTGAATTACCCAACTCTGCTTCTGAGTTATGACAAGTCACCTACATTTTTTTATAAAACCAAGAGGTTAACCCACAAATGATCATATTAATCTTACAAGTAATTAATGGTCCATCATCAAGCCTAGTTCATATGTGTCATTAGATTTTAAACATTTTAATTCACTGTGTGAATGCAGACCATTTGTTAGAATTTGCTTCTTGCTTAGTCTTTGGTACCTTTTTGTGTGAAGTTCATAAATGATCTGGGATTTAAATGGGCTGCAGCCTCAATAAGAAATGTTATCGGTTAGATATTTAAAGGGCCAAGATTATAAACTGTAATTTCAGAGTACAACATGCAACGGAGTTTTGTTCTGGTGCATGCTGAGCAGGTTCTGTCTGGCCCCTTTTTCCATGGCAACAAACCTTCTGGGGATCACATGATATTCTAAGCCAGGGTTTTTCTGAGATATCTAACAAATGGAACATGTCTTAAACAGTTCCCTTCGGAGCCATGCTGGTGGCATCCATATAAGATGCATAAAACAAGCTCCGCTGACTCCGCCCGTGGTCTCTCTGGAGGAAGATACCCTATCACTCTGTGAATCTAAAATCCCTCCAGAGAAACACAGTCATTACCCACCAATTATCACGACAGGTGAGGACAGGGATATAGACTGACCATACAACTTCTTAGGTAACTTCCACTTCACCACCATATACCTTCTTGATTCTCGTAAAACTGCCAAATCATTCTTGAAGTCAGTAATGATGAAATTTCAGTGTTGATTCTCGTGCCCTCCTCTTGAGATCCTGGTCAGATGAGGCCAAAGCACGATATCAACCGAAAATAGCAGCGATGTAATTTATAGCCCCAATACCAGATGCCATTTCAGTCATGGCTCAGCCTTGATATCTTGACCAATAAAATCTTTAATAATAAACATGCACTTTTCCCAGAGGCTAACATCAACTCTGAAAGGCTTTAATTATGTACTGAGGATGCGGACACTGCTCAGGTATACTGTATTAAGGGACCAACTGACACACAGTAGTGACCCCATATTTCTGCAAAACCTCCTGCATACTGCAGAAACAGTATGAGCTGGAGAGTGTAGATGCTATCTGATCCATGGCCAGGCCGGAATCTGTACTGTTTTTCCTAGATTCCTCCACCAGGCAGAGTCTCATCTCTCTTACCTTGGAATAGGCTTTCCAAGGAAGAATATATGCTCATGTTTACCTTCATACACACAGGCACTACCACCCCTGTTTGCTAGTCTGGAGAGACTTTAGTCACCTTCGATTCAGCATTGAAGTGGTGCGTCAACCACATGCTTTAAACATCTGAATGGACTTTTATCTACCACCTAAGCAACTTCTGCTGCTGTGATAGACTTCAATGCTACACTGCAATCGTGGTCAGAAGGTATCTCCAGCATGTTGAGGAGTTCCTCAGAGCTTTTTCTTCCATCTCTCTACAATATCTGCAATAGTTGGTCTACAGTTTTTCACCCCATCTTAGCACAACCCAGACATGGTTCCACCTCCCTCTCCTGAAGCACCAAACGGTTTTGCAGAACATTTTGGGGTCTCTCTGTATGGTCCCTGAATACTCCTCTGATGCCCAAAATTACACCTCTGTTACTACCTGCACAGTGGCCTTTCCGGCCTACTGTTTCCTTCCAGCTGTCACTGGATACCATCATACAAGCATTGACCTGCTTCTTCAGCTTGACATTCCTCCTCACTCCAGCTCTCCACCAACAAGTTCTAGGATTACTGGCACTGGCTTTTTTTTCAGCGACCACGGCGATTGAGGCCTAGAACATAGTCCCCCACCTTGCTCAGCACACATAAGAAGATTACCCAGAAGCGTGAGCTGAATTCATCTGAAATAAAGGCTTCAGTCAGCCATTCCTGGCAAACTCTGAATGCTCATCTGGGTCATCCTAGGCCATCTGGCTTCCTCCCCATGCAACAAATACAACTCACCACAAGGTAGTGATCGGTTAATATTTCTGCACTTAAATCTAACTAACAGTCTAAAAACACAGCCTGAAGACTAATGACACAGCAGCAAAGTACATCATTGACGTCTGGGAGTTGTGCTACCATGTACACTTATGAGCATCCTTATCTTGCAACATGGAGTTCGATATGGTCAATCTACTGCTTGTACAAAAGTCCAATAAGGCCGGTTAGGGTTATGGTTAGATTACGGTTATGGTTTAGATTCTCGGGACCATTCTTCCCCATGAGGTTCTTCTAGCATCCACTTTGGATCATCTTACCGCCGTCCTCTAACATGACTGGATGCCCTGAACTGTTTATTTCCCACAAATATCTTAGATTATGCAGCTTTAACATCTAAAACCAACGTAAACTTTGCTGAAATAAAGCACAGCGGCCTGACATACGGTAACAAGGATATTCTTTTTCGTCTTTTCATCTTCCATGTGACAAGTTCTAACTGCAACAAAGTTTTTCATCTAGACATGTGAATTAGTTGCTTTTTATATTTGTGAAGCTAATTGTGTTATTGTTATTAGATGCCGTCAAATCATCTCCAGCCAAGCATTTAGATGGAATTAATTCTAAAATTAGTTACAATGTCATATATGTAATATATGTAATGACACTTACAGTATGTAAGTCGCTCTGGCTAGGGGCGTCTGCCAAATACTGTAAATGTAAATGAAAATATACACTGATTGTACTGTAAGTGCTTTATTAGATTCAAATAAAGCAAGGCATGGATTTATAATTAAATTCCTTTCAATCAAAAAATGGGCCACAGGTATAAGTACTATACAAAGATGCACAGGTATGCAGAAAATGTTTAATCTGGGAGAAGAAACCGGAAATTCTTGAATAACTCTGCCAATTCTCAGTGCCAGAGGGTTGCAGTCAGACTACTGATCAATACGTCTTTTATGGAGGAAAAAATTTTGAGTTCCTCATCATTCCTGCACACTTTTCCCCTCAGTTTTGGTTCCCGTCTACAATTTCAGAATTGGTATCCTATAAGGAATTGGATTGAATCCCTGCTTTAACCTTATAACAAGCTGCATTTATTATAATTTTTTAGGAAGAGCCAACTTGAGCTACTTTATGTTATTCTGTGACCAGAGAAATTTAGAAGTACTAGGCCAGGGGTGTCAAACTGCAGTCCTGGGGGGCTGGAGCCTGGCACATTTTTGGGTTTCTAACATTGATTCAACTCCTTGCACCTCCTTGTGCTAATCACCACATCACTCCTGAGCTGAATCATTTGTGGTGGAACAGGGAGAGAACTAAGTCACACTGGGCTCTGGCCCCCCAGGACAGAGATGCCCAGACCTTCTTCTCCCTAGCCACCTCCTCCAGCTCTTGTGGGAGGATACCAAGGCTTTCTCAGGCCAGCCCAGTGATTTAATCTGTCTAGCATGTCCTGGGTCTGCCCTGGGGTGTCCTCCCAGTTGGATACCTCCCCAGGGAGGCTAGTGTTGCTTGTATCTGAGATCCCTGCCCAAAGTTGATGATAGGTATTCCCAAACCTCTCCTCAAGGGCACCTCAGTCACTCCATGTATTCATTGAATTTCACCACCAGCTGACTTAATTAACTATGTTCATTAGCTAATATCCTAATCAGGTATTAATTACCATACATATTAGAGCGCTAGTGGTCGAGTCAAAAAAATTCACATGGGTATATTTGATGGTTGCTCCAAATACTGGGGTGACTTTAGGACAGGTATTGAAATCACTAATCTAAAACACTTTCTCAGACATTATATCATAATAGGAAATTATTTAAACATAATTTTCTTTGACTGCCTAAGACTTTTGCAGAGTACTGTACCTCATGAGAATATTCAGATGTCAATGAGGTATGTAGCTCCTGGGCTGGACTAGAAATGCCTGGATGGTTTTTTTCCTACATGTGCGCAGTTGACCTGTACACACTGGGGTATTTTCCATGCAATTTCACATCTAGTCCTGGATTACATTGTTTATGTCAGTGAGCAAGCCAGCTTCCAGGCAAGGAGTTGCTGGCCAATCAAAGCAATGCTAATTTTCTATGCTAATATCATATCATTATCTCGAATTAACATCATGCTACAGTAATTGCAGAGAAGAATATTTAGTGATATACATTTTTAGGGATCATTTCAGGTCTCTAGGTGAAGTCTTCCCATATTGGCTACTTGTTTCTTTTCTAATATCCCAATCTCTTTTGAGTATTTTCAGCTGTGAGCACAAGTGTTACAGGCAGTTAGGAACATGTGTTCTGTCTGTTTCATCTAACATTTAAACCCTTGGTGCTCTTTCAAGCAAAGTCCAAGACTCTCTTCGGACTATTTCTCCAAGTTCTGACTCCCTTGGTCTTTGGCTAATGCCTTTGAATGTACTACTTACTAATTCTCTAGCTAGTCATAGAGCACGTTTACCATTTTTATTATGCCTTACTTCCCAGCCTTCCCTCTGGTTCGGTTCAAATGGTCAAATCAAATTTGTGTACTATTTTAGCAGAATGTTTCGCACAGAGTGGAAAATAAAAACCCTTAAACACTTCAGCTGAATGATGTAACACAGTTGTTTACGGCATGTAGCCTACGTTCCATCTAAGGCAGTGTTTCTCAGCCCAGTCCTTGGGGATCCCCAGTCAGTCCGCTTTTTTGCAGAAGCTAGGAGGGAGCAAAAGACTAACCTAAGGAGTCTGGAAATGTTTCCTTCTATCGATGTTTTTGGGACCCCTTTTGGCAGAGCACTGCTTTCCGGAATAGTTTTTTCCGGGACACTGTGGTACATCGCCATACCCAGCCAACATTTTTTTGTATTGTCTTGTGTTCTCTAGCTGTTTTCCTTTAGCTCCAGGGAATGTCATCATGGTCTGCAGCATATCGTCCATTAGATACTACTGTGACTGATTGTCAGTCTCTTTCCATTATCTCCGTGAGAAAACTGGAATCTGGTAGCTTTGTGTCATTGTTTGCGGACGCATCCTTACCTATTATGGGCTGTCAAAATTTAGACTACAATAATAAAAATTAAACTAAAAGTCTTCAGAAAACAAATTTATAGAAACAGTTACTGGTCCCTTTTGGATGAGTAGTACTGCTCGTATTTTTCTGTTTTACACTAATAATTTGCACTTTTATTGATTGCTTAATTGTATCATCTATATCCATGTTATCTGGCTAATAACAGTTGATTATTAAACAAAATCATTACATATTTGTGTTTTTTTTCTGATTTAAAAAAAACTATAATAATTTAATATAAATATTTATGACCGTTAATCTTTTTGGAATATTAAAGAAAGCAGACTTATTTTTGTGGCAACCTGGTTTAAAATGTGCTGAAAATTTAATAAAAAATTTACTTTATCTTTCAAGACATGTGCCAGGGCTGCAATTAGAATTAGGAAGACTAGTTACGGCAATAGATAAAGATTCCTCAGCATTTCCATTTGTGCGACTTGAATTCATCCTTGTAAGAAGGAACCAGTTTAAAACAATGCAGAATTCCGGCAAAGTCGTTTCAATTGTACATGTGTTTCTATGCTGTTAATGTGTTGCAAAATGGGATCCGCATTTCTACTGTGCCATGTTATCTGTCTGCGGCCACGTCAAAGGTGCGGCGGGTGGGAAAGTTGTGCTAGACTTTATCCATCTTAAAATAGACGTTCCAGGAAATGGCAAAGTTTGAGAAACGGAGTGTCTTATACTGTAATCCTAATTTTGGTGCCAGTTTCAGAGAAAATAATACCATTTAGTCTTTGTACTAGTGATGGAAGAAATTGAACGTGCGGATCTGCTGTGGATGAGTTATGCTTGTCAAACATATGCTGTCACCCACCCACTGCTTTGCTTTACTGCCTCAGTGGGTTTAGACAGACCATGATTGACACTGTACAATAATCTCACTCAGCAGCGGATTCAATGCCTCATTTGTCCCATCTTTAGTTTGAACCCAGAGCAGCAAAAACATGTAGAGAATCCATATTTGTGGCTTATGCATCTTATTTTCACTACAGAAAACCAGAGCATTACAAGATGATGAGGCATACTTCTGTGTATCTCCTACCTAGTGAGAAATATATATTTTTTTAAAATCTCACAGGCACATATGGATCTAAAACTTGAAATTTGTAGGCTCTTAGTTAATCTTAAATGGCAGGTCCTTGAGGGTACAGCCAAAGTGACAAGTAATTGTACCCTCAGAGGTACAAATTGGTACTTTTTGATACTTTTTTATTTCTGATGAGTGCCACATTTAAATTAGGCTGAGCTTCACTTTTAATTTACTGAAAATCAAAGTATCAGAGTGTTAATGGAAGAATCGCTGTTTTTATATCTTATGAAAATGCCTCTGTAAAACTAAAATATACTTGTACTGTTTACACAATAAGTAAATATTTCTAAAACAAAGATATAAAATCCCATGCCCATAAATTGATGATACTATAATTAATTGTCAATTTCTTTGATTAATCCATCTTTAAAAATATCTTAAATCTTAATTTAATGTGTTTTTTCTGATTTTCACAAGGAATTCGGTATGGGGTAAATTTGTTTTTATAAAAGTGTGTGTGAGCCCAAAACCTTATCAGTGCACTTTGTGTACGTAAAACATGTGTTAAGTGTGTTATTGTACCTGTCTGGTTTAATTTTTTGCATTTCATTCAGTCAATGGTTCCATCAGTGAATGTTTGGTAATCAGTTAAGACACTAACTGTAATAAAAACCAAGACAGGCTGCTGAACACCATGTAGTCTGACTGTTTGAAAGGTTTTCTCCTCTGACCTCCAGTGAGCGCATACAGTACCTCAGGCGTTCCCTGTGTGTCACGCTGAAATTTCATTTCTGAATCTCTTATATCAAGGTCATTTTGACATCGCAGTTTAGGAAGAAATCATTCAACCCAGAAAAATATTTTACTGAGTGAGAAATGAAATATCTAACATTTCCCCTGAGAAATAAAAAATACAGATTCGAGCAGGAAACTTTTCTAGGGGTAAACAGAACGTAAAAAATTGACAATGTATTTCATAAAGAGGTTTCCAGGAAAATCTGTAGGGTGGAGAAAGACAATTCTCTCTATCCCAAATTCATTAACTACCATAAAATAATGCTTTTTACCTAATCAAATACTGTTTGAATTTTCTTCTAATGACGCGGCTACTCTTGTAGCATTGTACAGTCTATGATGCCACAACCTACAGTTCGTAAGGATAATGTTTGGGGAGAAAAGGTAGAACTTTTTGTTCACATAAAGCATCATGGTACCAGCAATTTAATTGGCAGGTATTTAAGTATATATGTAAGATTATTCCAGAGATTCACATCTTTCAGATTAATTCATTCCGTCAGGGATCATGCTCATGCTAAAATGGTTTTAATTTTAAATTCAATTCATTTCAATTCAATTTATTTTCATACAGTATAGCACCTTTCACGGTAGAGTCCATCAAATAAAGTATTAAATAAGCGTTTGTTTGCTTTTGCAGCTGGTAGATGAAGCATACATCAGTAGACTGGAATTGGGTGAAGCAGCATCAGTCTCAGTAGTAATTTATATTTAAATGGCATATGTGATAATGGCTAAAATACTTTTAATAACATCGGACTTGCAGGGTAAATATACCTTAGCGATGTGCACCAAACTATTTAAAGCATGTTTCTTTTCATGAAGCTTCTTCTTAGTCTTCCCTCTTCTTCTTTGAATAAACTCCGCTGCCACTGCAGTCCCAGCCAGACCACAGCCAAGCCACGGAAGGCAGAGCTTCGCTGTGTCAGAAGTGTGTCTGTGTAGAGCGAACGCCAAACTCCTCACCGCTACACAGACTCTCCTCTCTCAGGAGATCCTGCATAAAAATTACACTCTGGTTACATTGTGATTATTTGGTTGGCCGATTACTGCTTGACCACAAAACCCTTAGGCATGTCTGAGAGTCTCATTGGCTTGCCCAGAGACATACCATTGGTAACGTGGTGTTACGCCCATCCGTGTTTGAGTGCAGCCACAGAGAAGAAACACATGGCTGAAGCTAATGTACAGTGCTCACAGAAAATCTCGGGACTCTTGCTTACTTCAGTGAAAATACTGCAAATTGACTGGTTTTATGACAGAAATCATTTCTTTATTCATTAGTTTACAGAAAATATATACCACGCAAAAAAAAACAACCAGTAGTTTAAAAAATATGTATATATATTCAAAGTTAGCAATACATTGAAAACCAAATTATAGTTCTAAAAGAGCTGTTCTGAGTTAAACAGTTCATTGAGATGCAGTTCCATTGGGCGCTTTTTAATTAGTAACA